>NW_026116837.1:0-51775 GCF_001640805.2 Lates calcarifer
GGGGTGAACATTACAATTCAGTTCAACTCAAGTTTATTTATGTAGCTCAAGGCACTTTTCACATAGAGCAGGTCTAGATTATTATATTTACAGAGAGAGACCCAATAGATCCCACCATGAGCAGCACTAGGCGACAGTGGCAAGGAAAAACTGAGCAGAACAGACTCAGGGTGGGCGGCCATCTGCCTCGACCGGTTTGCATTGAGAAGCAGAGAGAGAGGGAGAGAGAGAGAGAGGGGAAGTGGGAGATGGGTGGAGGTGGGGGGTAGAGAATAGGGACGCGAGAACATAGCATCCATATAAAAATATAAACTGGTAACAGTAATACAATAGTAGTAATAATAGTAATTACAGTTAACATAGTGATACAAGTAACAGTAATACTAGAAGCAGCACTAATAATTTCTAAGTATAACAGCAGGTGTTGAGCATTACAGGGTGAAGTAAAATATAAATATTCACTGTGCTCCTCTGTAATTTAACTCACTGCTCAGATGGGATTTACAGTGGATTCAGGAAGGATTCACTTAACTTTTTTCACAATTTCTTATATTATGCTAAAATTCTTTAAACTAATTATTCCTTCATCAATCTGCTCAATACCCTGTAATCACAAAGTAAAAACTGAATTTGAAAGAAAAAATACCCTATGACAAATTTAGCTCCATTACCTCCCATTTCTCTGAATCATCTTTGAAATGTTTCTACACTTTGACTTGAGTGTCTTTGTATAGCACTTAGAAAAACCTGTCTATATAGGCTTTCCAATGCATATCAGAGCAAAAACCAAGCCACAAAGTTGAAAATGTCTGCAGAGCTGAGAGACGAGATTGTGTCAAGGTATAGATCTGGGGAAGGCTACATAAAAATGCTGCATTGAAGGTCCCAGCACAGTGTCCTCAGACACCTAGCCTAACTGAGTGATCAGGGGAGAAAGGCTTTGGTAACAGAGGTGGCCAAGGGCAACCATCACTGCAACACTCCTGCAACAAACAAAGCAGCAAATCCCCTACAAAGGACAACCATTAATGGACATAGACAACCACCTACAACCCAGCAACGCAGCACTGTAAGTGAAGAGCCAATCTTGGCAATCGCCATAGAAGAGTAACACTGCACAATTAAGACCACTCCAGACTGTAGGGGGTCAGAACCATTTGTGCTAATAGTCCCTAATAGTGTCCGATTGCTACAGTGATTTTGAAGCGTGGTGGTCAGAAAACTATGTTGATCACTTTATAGGTTTTTCTTTATAAGGCTGTGAATGGGGGAAAAAAAGTCTTTTTGGGCCAGTGGATGCCATGTGACCTGCAATTCCATCTGTGGCCACAAAACCCGCTAAGAGTCCAATGATCAATCTTAGAATTTAGAGGTGTTTATTTTTTACACACATTTCATGTCATCAGCTATGAATGGTTCTGAAGATGATGCTAAGTGCATGTTATATACATACAAGTAACACTGTATTTAACTGTATGCCGTACATTACAAATAAACCTAACCCTAACACTGAGCTTCATGAATAGGTACAGTGAATACGCTGCTTATAGGGAAAAGCTTCAGCGTGTTGTTCTGGGGGCGTGGGCAAAAAGCATATTTTGCTATTTAATTTGGGAGATTTGACCTGCGGATGCCATTCTGTCATCATTTCTGTATTAGACCCTTATCTACACAGAGAGGAGATGAAGAGACTGTAGGTAAAGATCATTTACTTTGATGTTGCAAGACGCCTAAGCTGTGTTTTCAGCATGTTTTGTGGTCATTTGTGTCTCTTTGAGGTGGTTTTGCATCTCTTTATGGTGATTTTGTGCATCTTTGTCGTCCTTCGAATTAAATGTTAAAAGTCATTTCAAACCTGTAAGAGACTCTGGCACATGGGTCTGTTCAGTAATCCCTCCATGTCTTAGCCTCCTACAAGTGGGTAGGAAATGCTTGGTAGTCTACAGTCATTTTTGAGAGCATCTTAAATTACAGTGCTTTTGGGAATTGCCTCTTAAGAGGCGAGGGTTTGTAATGGATGGACATTTTACCTGGGTTAAAACATACTAACATTAAAGCGCATCCAGAGTTGCTCATTCTGTCAAAACAGTTCCTTTCTTAGAATTAAATTATTGATGTGATTATGTGTCAGCAGGTTTTTTTTTTTTTTTTTTTTTTGATGTAGTAGGTGATAAAAAATCCATCACATACATGAGGTAAACACACATGTAAAAAATCTTAAAAGAAATAAAATACTTGTGCCAGTGGCTCAACACTGTATTTAAGATTTGGCATGGTGTCCTGAATGAAAATGAGTCTCCTTTACTAAAGCTCTCATCTGTCCTCTGTCTCTCTCTCTCTCCCTCTCTCTCTCCACTGCATCATTCCCTTCCTCTGCACTGTCTTTCAATCTACTAAAACACTTGGCTCAATTAGAGCGGAGCGGGAGGGATATGATAGAGTGTTTCACGCCCACCGCCCATTCTCTCTCTCTCTTTCCTTTCCAAGAAAGTCCCTCCACCAGCAGAGAGAGAGAAAGAGAGAGAGGGAGGCCAGAAGCAGAATGAGTATTGCTGAGCTCCACAAAATGGGGAGAAAAGACTGCAGACCATCAGATCATTAGTGCTCTCCCATTTCCACTCTCTCTCTCTCTCTCTCTCTCTCCCCTCTTTTCTCACACAGTGTATTCTCTCCATCTCTTTCCCACCTCTCCTTATCATCTCCGCTGCTTGTCCTCCCTCTCTCTCTCTAGTGCAGAGCTAATGTGCTGTGTTGGTCTGTTGAGAACAGTCTGCAGCACTGTGCTGCGCTGTATAGGGTCCACTCCGACGTCACAGGAACACACACATACACACACACACACACAAATGCAAGGTGCTATGTCCACTGTCAGTGGAATACCCTTAATCAACCATATGCATCCAAACTCATGCGAAGTCTGATGGTAAGCTCTGTTTGGAGCGAGGACTTCTACAACAGCCTGGCCTGTATCAGAGTCAAGGCTTCTATTAGTACATGCAGTAAGAGAACAAGCCTGATTCAGACAGGATTGACATCAGGATAGGGGGGTGGGGAGTGAAATCTCCACCATGCTCCTTGGTAATTTTAACTTATCTTTTCAGACAGCATTTAACCCTTTAATGCTCTGTGCAGCTGTTTGGTAGAGCACATTATATCATTACTGAACTTAACTAAACCTGACTGAGCCATCTCTACCTCAGTTAGTTGTGTTATGCAAAAAAAAAAAATCCACTAGATGTCATTGTGTTTGTCAGTAGCATGCTTTTCCACTTTACCTCCAAAACAAGAAGCCAGAAAGAGAAAATTTACGTTTTGGTGGAATTTTCGAGGTAAAGGAAATTTTTTTCAAAATGTTATAGTTTCAGAGGTCTCACTGAACATCATGTGAGACAAATAGAAGTCTATTAATGGTCAAAATTTGACAGTTGAATTGTCATTTTATGGTACAGGCAGATAAGCTAGCTAATGTAATTAGAACTGACTATTTACATTACAAATAATAATAATAATAATAATAAAAATTCTGATCATTCATAGCTGTTAAAGATACATTTAATGATATTCCATTATATATATATGCTGAATTTTTTTTAACTTTAACTTTTAACTGTTATTTTTTTCTATTTGAAAAACATGCTTGACTAAAGCATTGAGTTGGAGTGATAAAAGTATGCCAAGAAAATAAATGTACTATTTTTATTAAATTAAAAAAAAAAAATAATATCATATATTTAACGCTTCTCCATATAATATTTGATTAAAACTATATATCATCATGATTTTTCACCATTTTTGAGATGGAAGTACTGTAAACATGGTAAATATCCAGAATAAATTTGGAGGAAACACTAGTACTGATAATACTATTAATTCCATGGTAATAACACGTACGTGTACTAACATATGACTAGCACTGTAACAGCACATGGATTGTGATTTAGATTTTTCTTTCTTTCTGTCGTGCGTATAATAGATAGACACTAAAACACTATACTGCGAGACTATGCACTTCTCTGGCCCTTGTACCAGAAAATCCTAGAGAATCTGATTCTGATCTGAGTGATGATGATGATCAGATATGTTTGAATGCAAAGCAGGACTACTTCACAGCAGACCATCAGAAATAGATCTAGAAATGGATCTAATAACCAAGAAAATGTTAGTGCTGTTGAACCACCAGTCAAAAAACATTTGTGTTGTAGTACCGCCGCAGAGAAATGAGCAAGTTCAATTCATTTCTTGAGGAAGTTAGCACTTTATTTGACTTTTTCTACATGTTTTTGGTATTTGTAAATGTTTTTCATACATTTACCATGAAAGGACTTCTCAACTGTTTGGTAGAGGCTTAAATCTTAAAAACTATGGGGTCTGTTTAAAAAAACAATTAATTATTGTTAGTATTGACCCAAGTAAAGGCAAGGCAAAGATTGTTTGTAAGGTGTAAGTCAAGAATCATACTCCCTCTCAGAGTCATAACAACACATATATTGACATCATTCATTGTTGCTTATTCTTCTGGAGGATAACATATCTCTGATGCCACAAGCAGCTCCCCACATTGTGTCAGTGCCATCAGTTCTGCAAAGTATGTGGTCATAAACCAACAGTTCTGTATCACAGAAGATGCATTCCACATTGGACAATTTGCACTTCACAGATTCAGTCCAGTACCAACAAACAGTGCCAATGCAGGAAGCTGTGTGCCCTTTATTTATCAAAGTGGAAAGTAAAGGTGTGGAGGTCAGGGTAGTGGAAGAACATGTAGCATGTCAGAGTTTGATGAAGGAGGCTGGAGTTTGCTGGAGCCTATCCACCTACCTGTCAGAACCCAGAACCTTATTGCTGTGAGGCAACGGTGCTGCACCACTCTGCCACCCTGTTTTACCATCAATTTTGCCATAATAATAATCTTTCCCTGACATTGAAAAATTTGAAATTTTGAGAAAATGTTTATTCTCTTTCTCACAGCGGCAGATAAGAAGATTGATGCCACTCTTATATACTACAGTAAATATGAAGCTACAGCCAGCAGATGGTTAGCTTGGGTTCAGCCAAGAACTAGTCTTGCACAACCAAAACATGTCATTGTTACACTTTAGTTTGTGCACAGATTAAAAGTTCTGAAGTTTTTCAGTGAGCTTTAGAGATGGTAGGTGAATTTTGTTTTACCTTTGGACTGAACCACACAAGCTGTTTCCGATTTCCATTTTTTGTGCTAAGCTAAGCTAACCAGCCAGGTAGTGGTTGTAGCTTTATATTGAGAATTACTTTGCTCCAGCACCATCATCAGGTTTTAATTTGTCCAGTACCGGGATTTATGACTAAAAACCTGCACGATTAATGACAATCACATCAGCCTCAGCTGTGTTTTTAGTGGTAAGCAGCGTTAGCATGCTAACACATTAAACTAAGACCTTGAGCCTGGTAGCATTGTCAATGTGAGCATGTTAGCATGCTGATGTTAGCATTAGGTCAAAGCTGCTGAGTCTGGTACAGCCTCACAGAGATGCTGGCATGGCTGCAGACATTTTGGCAGAATCCAAATGTCTGAACTTCCCTAGACTCACAGGAAAAGTCTTAAAGTGGACATATTGCAGACCTCTAGAGAATGAAGGGAGAAATAGTGATACTGTTAAAAATACTTTTTGCTAAGAAATCAGTATATATGTCTTTGCTGTCAGTTTTGATTTGTGTGCTTGTCTAGTCCCCAAGTCCAGAGAATGGACTTTTGGGTTCAACTTGAGTCTTTTTTCTAGAGTCCTTTTCAGAGACAATAAATAATGTAGACACATTACCACTGTCTGTAAAAAGGTCAGGGTTTTAGTTTTGGCTTTTTTCATATCTGTGTTTGAAGGAACCCATGCCTAGTTCAGTGACCTTCAGGCTCCTAAAATTCTTTTAAAAACCTCATAAGGACAAAGTGCAAAAATGCATCATCAGGGTTTCTTAGTTTCTAAAAACACACAAGGATACACTGTGTGTTATTTATTAACGTATACTGACATCCACTGTATGGTGATTCTTTCCTTTTTTTGCTGCAGTGAAAGCAGTCTCCTTTTTTTTAATCTCTACCCAACTCTATCTCAGGTCCCGCCCTTCGTCCACTCTCTCTCTCCTCTGTCTTCTCTCACCTTCCTCCTGCTTTTTCTCTCAGTCTCTCAGCCCTTATCACCTCTGCATAAGGGAGAGTCTCTTCTCTCCCCCTCTTCCTCATCATCAGCATCAAGCCCCTGTGTGAGAACATGTGATCACACGTGAAGATCGGCTGAACTCTTTGGCCCTCATTCTCTCTCTTCTTTTTCTTTTCTCCTCCTCTCCCTGCAGCAGCTTTTCTCTCCCATTGTGTGTTCCCTCTCTACCTCTCTCCTGCTTCTTTTCCCCCTCTCCTGCCCTCTAGACTTGGTCATTCAGTCAGCCACTTTGCTTGCACTGCTGTTGTGTTGAGTAAAAAGTCTCTCTCTCTCTCTCGCCCTCTCTTTTGCTTGTTTATCATGTAGACCCTTCTATACACTGACTGAGAAAATCACATAGATATATGAGGGGTGATTGATAAGTTTGTGACCTAAGGTAGAAAAAGATTTAGTTCTTGTTACCTACATGTGCAGTTCAACTCTATGAGTGATTCTGCAGGAAGTTTTAAGTTAATAACATTTGAGGTATTTCTGTTTTGGGTAATTGAAAATTACAAGTCAGCACTGAGGATGCACATGGATTTGAACTCATCCAACACCCTCAGACTGCTACCTCTTCCTCAAGATGGAGTTCAATGAATGCCATTTTGACAGTGATGATGATATCATCACTGCTGTGGACCATTTTCTCAGAAAGTGCTGACTTACAGTTTTACATTTTTGGGCTCCAAAAGTCTGAGACCAGTTTCCCAGCTTCTCTTTTGGCTTTGTCCTGCTGAATGTCTATGTCTATTACAGACTATATCCTGTCATTTCACTATGGTTAATCTGCCATCTGGAAAGATTTAAAATTACTCTCCCAGTGATACTGGACCAGGACATTACACTATATTATTTTTAGTAAATGTGTACCTTATAAGCTCAAAAATAAGAAAACAAACTGAGAAATTTTGTTTTGGTTTAGTTTAGTTTTTCTACCTTTGTAATCTAATTAAATGTGACCTGATGCCACAGGCCACATTTCTCCTCTGTAACACAGTGCATCACTGCCTTGTTGGTGCTGTCCGCGATGCTGAAAGTGGATGAGACAAAGAGGCTCTGCAGAAAATCACAGGAGCTTTCCTCATCCGTGCTCTATTGAAGCAAGGAAAGCAGTCTAGTCCCCTTTCAGTACCATGGACAGCACCGACACTGCTTGTCTACACTAGAAAAAACACTGAGTAATACATTCAGCCAGACACCACAGGACCTTGTCAGCTACCCACTGTAGGTATGTATAAATGAGACGATGAAGCCAAAGCCAAGGAGCAGTCTGAGCAGGTGTGGAGGAAGTACAGGCCAGCAAGGAGTGTGGACAAGATGGGAAAATGTTCTGCAGCAAAAGATAATGTGGTCCAACATCTGGCAAGCAGACTACCACTGCATAAGTTTCTTGGTCCAGGTTGTATATGATACAGTACCCAGTCCAGCAAACCTGCATGTTTGGGGCAAGAGTGAAACACCTACCTGTTCTCAATGCTCTGGAAGAGGCTCCTTGGAACACTTTCTCAGCAGTTGCCCAAAAGCTGTGGGAAACGGGCACTACTGCTGTTGCCATGATCAGACCCTCAAAGCAATAGCTGACACTGTAGCCACAGCCATCAACATCAACAAGGGCCACCACCAGTCCAAGAGGTTTGCTTTTATGAGAGCTAGTGAAAAGCTGCACCCACAGTCAGGACCGAAGGCTGGCCTCCTCACCACTGCCAGCGACTGGAGTTTGGAAGTGGACCTTGGCAAGCAGCTAAAGTTCCCAGTCCAGATAGCACCATCACATCTGCAGCCAGACATAATCGTTTCAGAATCCACCAAGCAACTGATCATGCTGGAACTAACTGTACCCTGGGAAGAGTGTGTCGTCGAGGCCAATGAGAGGATGCGTGCCAAGTACCTGGAACTTGTGGAGACATGCCAAAGGCAGGGCTGGCGGGTCTGATGTGAACCTGTGGAGGAGGGTTGCCGAGACTTTGCAGGATGTTTACACTGCAGAGCTTTTACAGTACTGGGCATCACAGGGCAAGCAAAGAAGAGAGTCATCAAGAAAGCAACAGAAGCCACAGAGAAAGCCACAAGATGACTTTGGATCAAGAGGGCAGATCTGTGGACAAATCCTGCTGGGATGCAAGCCAGGGTCTGATCAACTACAGTTGGGTTGCCTGGGAGAGGGTGTCTGATGTTGAAAGACCCGAAACACCTGATGACCCCAAATCACAACACTGATGATGCATCCCAGAGCGTTCATGAGGTGTATCTTTCATCTAATGGCATAACTTTCCTGTTATTACAACTAAGTGCCATGTATTTGTATGTATGTAAAGACTGTTCTCATCAGAGGTCAGTTAGGAGGCAACAACATGTTTCACATTGTGAATAATGATAGGTGGATAAAAGATACAAGGTCTGCATTGATAAAATGTTCATGACATGATAGATTCATGACAAATACAATCAAATATTTGCATTTTAATGTGATCATGTTCACGTTAACCACATGTTCATATAAAATATTCATCCATCCATTAGCTATAACACATATCCTTTGAGGCATGATTCACGATTCAATTTAAACTTCTCACTAAACTTCTGAAGGAAATATGTAATTTCCTGTAGAACCAATTAAACACTTGATTTTAGACACGTGGCTTAAAAACTTAATGAACGGGGGTCTGCTAGAAAATGTTTACATGCTTTTATGTTCATAAAACACTGTCTCTTTAAGGCCCTCCTCTGAAGATGCCCAGTAGACTCTGATTGGTCAGCTCCCACTGCTCTGTATAGTTACCATCTACCAACTCCAAGATGTGTTTAAGGTCCTCTGCATCTGCTCCGAGGTCACAATTTAAACTCTGCAGATAGAGCTTCTGTTTTGCACTGTGAAAAGACAAACTGGAGCTGATATACATTTGAAACAGTTTGTGAAGACTGAAATACACAAACTCACAAGCAAGCTAGCAATTTAGCTTTAGGAAGCTATCATCTCTTGGCACAGTTCAGCATAAAAACTCATCAACCTCCACAGTTACTTGCTGCAATAGTGATGTGCAGTGAATGATAATAAACCAGAGAGAAAAAAAACATGTTAGTGACATAGTGACATGGAACTGCACAGCCTTCAGTAGCAATATAACAATCCTGGCCAACCAGCTGCTGTGTAGGGGAACACTTTCTTTCAGACATTGTCTCTGGCATGACAGTCCCTGCAGTCAGCACTTGGTGGGCATGCTGCAGTGCTGGGGCGCGCTGAACCTGGAGCTGATGCCCAGAGAAGGGATTCACAAAGTTCATACATACACACAGTGCTGGAAAAAACCATCAGAAACAAGTGCTTGGTGCAGACTGAAAATTGGGCTTTTGTCTTACAAAGCATGTTAACATATGTTCACCTAAGGTTTTGGAACTTTCGCTATGTTTAACATGGACATTCAATCACCTCTGCAAGTCTTTTTCTTTCTGTCATTAGTCAGTAGTGTCTTTCTTTCCCATATTATCTGAATGCTGCACTGATGAAACATCATTCTGAGACAAGGTTTGATAACAGTCAATTTAGTGGAGATGGTGCTGATTGGAGGGGGGAGTTTAGTGTGAACCTAGTCACCTACAATGTAGCAGTTACTGTTTTACTTTTACTGTCAAACTCACAATCAGCTGGTACAACTGGCTACTGGCTCCTACTTGCTAGTTGCTGAGTATAGTAGTAGTAGCAAACTTTCTTAATGTAAACATAGCAACATTTTCTTGTTGCTGGGGGGGTCTGAAGTTAATGACCATTTTTACTCAGTGTGGTGTACACTGTATTCACTGCACCAATAGAAATTAGCTCTTGTGTCTCACAAGGGCTTCCATTCATTTTAAGGGAAAGTACTCCTAATGTCTTCAGAAGTAGCTCTGTGAGTATATTTTAAATTTTATGGTATGCAGTGATTCCAGTCAGATCATACAAACAAATCATTGACTCACCTAGTAAAATGGAAGTTACTTCTACTTACTACTTTCAGATGTTAACTGCCATTGTCCTCTCTTTAATCATATGTCACTATTATTTTTGAAATGCTAACTCTTTAATCTGAGATACTAAGGCATTATTTGGAGGAAGTTTATATTATTATAATAATGATTTACAGGATCTTCTTTTCGATCACAGTGGCAAAAATGGGCTTCAATATAAAGCAATACTTATGTGTGTATTATATGTATATTTATATATGAAGGGAACATGGAAGGACATTGGCACTTTGCTCACTAAATGACTATACATTAAGCCATTTCCACATGCATTTTTATGTTCCACCAGCTACACCACATACCATTCATGCCTGCTTTGTCTATTAGTGGTAAAGAGCTCAAATATTGGCTCAAAAGTAATAAAAGATAGTATTGTAAGTAAATAATAATAATAATAGTAATGTTTGGGATTATATGGGATTATAATGCCTTCACTATCATTTTTAAAGAAAATTAATAGGCATGCAGTACAAACCTTTTAATGGTTAGTCATCCTAAACCTATAAAGTTTGGTGAGGCTAGGAAAATGACATTTCAAGACAGTAATGGGCAAACATGGCATCCCAGATAAGATGTTTTTGAAAGTGTAAAAATGTTAAAAAATAAATAAATATATATACATATATTTGTTAAATCAACATTTGAATTGAACATTTATTACAGTCCTTAGTTTGGCAGCCTATAGGTGCTGCAACCACTTTCCCGGATTCTGATTTTGCTACATACACCAGTATTTCAAGTATCTTAAAAAAAAAATGTAACCCTGGCGGTGAAAAACATCTCCTCCTGCTTTCTACTCTGACACTTCTTTTTCTTTGTAATCGTACATGACTGATGGGTCGGTCATGGCTGTTTGTTCTCGTAAGCAGCCACATGCTCACGTACATGAACTCATGTATTCACACAAACCTCTCACAAGCATATACACAACTACAGACGTATGCACAAATCCTCACAGAGATGGACAATGCATTAGCACATGTAAACACACACACCCATTCACACACTGAGTTAATTAAGTTAACATGCTGACTAAGGAGCTACAGAGCTCTTTGCAGTATGAGTGATAGAAGGGGACGTGCACACACAGTACACACATACAAAGTACACATGTGAACAGGATGAGACAAAGTCAACCTGTTTTGACATTGCACCAATACAGGGGTTTGTGTGTATGCATGTACTTGTATCATCCTTTTAAGGACAAAACGTCCCCATGATGTACAACATTCTAAATTAAGACTTGGTTTGGCCTTTGGGTAAGGTTAGGTTAAGGATTAAGATGATGAGTAACACACCCCACACTGGACTGAACCCCACTTTCAGACAGTTCAACAGCTTTAAATATCTCAGACTCATTAGTGACAACACATCACTGACACCCATAAAACTAATACCAGCAACCTGCATGCATTTTGTACTTCCTAGGCCATTTTGATTAATCTGCAAAAAGACATATAACTAATATCCTGACTGCTAGAAGGGAGCTGTCGTCAACATTACCAGTTCTACCTGTGCTTTTCCTGCTATGACAGGTTATATGCAATTTATGTCGTAATAATAAAGAATCAAAAGTCCTGGAATGTTTTTAATTTTCATTCCAACCAACTGTTTTTAAACTTTTTAACATTCTTAATGACATTGTAAACTTTGTCCAACCTGCTGGTAACACTGTATAACACTGTATTTAACAATGGTCATGCAACTAAAGCAAATTCAAATGTAAGTGATAAAAAGAGGAAGAAGAGAGAGAGAAAAGCTAGATAAAGGGGAGAGAGAGAGAGACAGTGATAAATTGGTTGCTATGCTGACTTAGCGGAATAAAACAGGAGAACTGTGTGTGTGTGTGTGTGTGTGTGTATGTGTGTGTGTGTGCGCATTCTGGGTAGACGACAGGAACAGTGCAGCAAGCAAAAAGCACAAGAGCAGTGTTGGTATAGCATTCACAACAATGGAGAAAGAGGGAAGAGAAGAGAGAGCTGTTTTTATAATTACAGAGAGAGTGGTAGATGAGCAAGAGAGAGAGAAAGACAGGCAGATACATTTTGGCAAATCATACACAATAGTGCTCCCACTGCATTGTTGAAGAGCACGCACAGGTACATCATTACAGGGGGTTATTAATCATGCACATAACTTCACACTTCACAACAGTAACTGTACACTACCAAAAGCAATGTAAGTAACTGTAACACATGTGCCAAATGACAGCTATTATGATTTAAAACACAAGGTAACTTAAAATTTCCACCTTGTCCCTATTCTGCGTCAATATAAATGTGGATGGCCACAAGATAAAAAGGCCCAATCTGTTTGCAACATAGGACTTTGATTTCACTAACTGGTCATTTCATTTATTAGACATTATTGAAAGAGGTCACTATGCTATCAGCTTACTGTTCCCGGCTACTAACTCTTGGACCAAGGAGGAGAATGCAGAGCCAGTGAGACAAGTTTGTAAAATATCTTGTATTAATAATTAGCCCTAAAATATGTTTAAGATTATTTATTCATATTAACATAATTGTATTATATTTAAGGAATGCATAAATATAATTATGTGTTATTTAATTAATATGTTTACATTAACTTTTATTTACTTATTTTTTTTTAGGGTTTACAATGTATTTTTTCTTTTCAAATAACAAAATACCTCTAAAATAATGCTAATTTCAACACATTTAAATATGGTAACATTAGACAATTAATGGTCATACACTGAAAAAAAAGCTAATTGAAAAAGTACAGATATTTTGTTGTTAATATCATTTAGTTTTGCCCTATTTTCTAATGACTGGCATGTAAATTTACACTTTCTTTCACTTGATTTTATAAATATTATTCGGAATTTGATGAAGAAACAAACAAAAAAAATGTTTGTTTTTTTTCTTACAGTGTAAGAACAATGCTATTTCTGTCCTCTATGTCCACACATCAGCTGGTGATGATGCTGACTTAGTCTAGTGTTCTTACAATACCAAAATTATGATGATGCGGTACCTCCCCCAGTACCTCAATAATGATGCTGAAACAATACCACAGCTATGCTTGATTTTATGTGATTTCTTTGACAGTTAGCTGTATTTTTACAACCAGATATCATTTATTAAACCAGTGTTTCCCAACCAGTGTGCCGCGGCACATAAGTGTGCCGTGGAAGATTATCCAATTTAACCTGATTGGTATTCTGAGCGAGCGGCTTGTAGTGACAGACAGAACAATTACATGCTCTTCCACTAGAGGCGGTATTGCACTAAATATGAAAGTACACAGACATGCTGCGAGTGAGACAACGCCGCGGCTCAAAAAGGTTTGGAGACACTGTATCAAACAGAATGTAATCAGACTCATCATACCTCCTTGGTGGAGGCCTGTGCTCTATTGAGTGCATTTTCTAGTTATACAGATAATCACTGACAAAATCAAAAATGCCATTTATAATTTGTGAATGCTGGATATTTGGCAGCTTGCAAGAATAGGAATAGGAATCAGGCCCAGCAAGTTCAAGAGTAATACAGAGCTGAAGATCAGTCAAAAAGACTTAGAGGTCATTAAAAACCAGTGCAAAGGGGAGACCCAATGGCCAAGTTGTTACGGTGCGTACCACATGGGCCTCTGTGCCCTGAGCAGTTGGTCCCTGGTTCACCTCCCAATCCAACCAGCTCTTTGCTGCATGTCATTCCCTTACTCTCTCTTCCTGTTTCCCGTCTCTCTCCACTGACCTACCTAATAAAAGCAAAAAGTCCAAAAACAATAATCAAAACAAAAAAACAATTTCTAATATCCAGTAAAGAAAATAAAGTTTGAGTTTGTTGTGATTCTTACAGCAACAGCATCTCTGGTTCCAGGAGCTGGGAATCATGAAGAATATGCACCATTTGTTTGTGTTTCAGTTCAGTGAGTGCGGCTATGTAGTTGGAACACCAGTTGATTGATAGGCTTTGTTTTCTGTACATGAAATCCACTGAACCACTTGAACTCAAAGCCCAACAGAATGAATTACCACTCATAGCTGCTCAGTAAAAGTTGTGTGGCTTTAATGTTACCAGTGTGAATTCTGTGTGTGTATATAGAGATGTTTCCATATTGGTAAGTTAGCAAAAAAGATAAAGCCAAATTAAACAGTTATCTTTGTCCTTAATTGCCTTGTAAGTTTCAATGTCAACATTTGAGGGCATGGGCTAGGTGTAATTACGTTATCTATCATGTTTGCTAACGTTTGCTGTGGGTCTTTGAAGTTTGGAGTGTCTATTGACTTTGCCAAGTTGGACGGGCTTGGTCCCTTGGTCTGCGTCAGTTTCAAACATCTTTTACATATGGACTTGTGGTGTCCACAGGTGTGCCCTGACTGTCAATGGTCAACAAGACCACGAGTATCAGCAGCCATGCCTCTGGCTTTGTTACGGTAAACAGTCGACTTATTATGCCTGTGGCACATATTGACTCTGTCATTCCAAGTACCAATACTAGTAAAATGGGGTAATGTACAGCTGTTAAATGCAGGGCATTGCAATAATAATTTTCTGGTATACTGTTCAACACTACACCTTTGAGTGCTTATTTTAGACCCATAAGTTCAATTAGAAAGTTCCAGGACTGCACCTATTCAGCAAAAACCATACTTTAAAATGAGTGTCCTCCCTCAGACACCTCACAATGGTGCAGCAGAACTCAGTGTTGACCCTAGGGACAAATTCATGATGTTCAACCCTGCAAATGTTAGAGAACACAACAAGCCTGCTCCAGGTCGTGCTCCTGATGCAACTTCTTCAGCCTTGGAGACTCAGGCTCTTACATTGTGAAGACTGCTGTTTGGTCTCTGGGTCATAGCCACTGACCCAACTCTTGTCATAGGTGATGCTCCTTGACATGAAGGTATTATCTTTCAACTCATCTGGAAATGTCAAAATCAGCTTGTGAAACACAGCTGACTAGGGAGCTCTCAGTCACCAGTGAGGATCACCACTGCTAAAAGCTCCTGATTCGGTCAGTGACAATGGTGGTCCAGTGTAGTCAGTTCAGTTTGAAGATTTTGTGTTTAAGGTTTGTTAGTACATGTACTTAGAACAGACTCCTTTTTTGATCAATCCAGCTGTCTGCACTAACAGCAGAATGGCTCACATTTTACTTACTCTACACATGTGACAATAACCCAAAGTGTATATTTCTATGCTTCAAGTGTTTCTTTATAATATTTTTCCTCTGTTTGATGCGTGTATCTAGGGTGACTGTGTGTTAGGCTTTGACGCTGCCAAATCAGGGGTGACCTGCATCCTGTGTAGACACAGGTGGAGGACTGAAGCAGCTGCTGCTGGTTTTGTCTATCTGTGTATGAAATAAGAACCCATTGTATCCAAATTTACAGACACTGACAAAAAAAAAAAAAGAAAGAAAAAGAAAGAGAAAAGAAAAAGCAAATTTATCAGTTTCCATTTATTGCTGTTATGTGTGAATATTAGGAGCTGGACACATTAAGATAAATAGTTGGTGACACTAAATCTCCACCCAGATGCCTTCAAAAACTGAAAAAGAGGACACAAAAAGAAGACAATATTAAAAAAGGTACCACAAAATTACATGTAAAGTGATGGAAATATAGCATTTCTGTTTGTTTTTTCGTGTATTATTTGTTGAAGGTTACAGTCCCATCATCCAGTGGAGTGGTCTTTTAGTCACATGATTCAAATTTGTCAGGATTTATTTGCAAATTTGCCAGGATTTCTGGAATTCCCACTCAGATTTTTATGCCCAAACTGCAAATGTTCATAAAAACAAATTGAAAAGCAGTTAATGCAAACTGCATATGTGCTATGGAAGACAGCTGGATAGATGTAACAACTAGGTAGTGTGACAGTGAAAAATCAGTTGACCTTTTAACATTTTTATTTTTTTACAGATTAAACAAATGAGACACAACATGTTTAGTAGTGATTTATTAGTTAGTTAATTAGTTTTAAAGTTTTTTGTTGGTGCATTTTTTGGACAGAGCAAAGCTAGCTTTTAACCCCTGCTTCCAGTCTTAATGCTAAGCTAGGCTAACCACATCATGACTCTAGCTCTGTACATCAAACACAGACATGACAGACACATCTTCTTGTTTTACTTTCATTAAAAAAAATAAATCCCCACTTCCCAATGTTCAACCATTTTTCTAACAACACAACATAAGGAAAGCAGCGATGGAGGGAAGTACAAAAACAAAGGCCTGAAACTGCATTGTTGCTACAGAAAGCAAGAGAGTCTGTACCTAGATATCTCCCTTTCCCTCTCCATCTCCCTCTCCCTCTCTCTCTCTCTCTCTCTCTCTCTCTCTCACACACACACACACACACACAAGACCCTTTGTGCAGTGCAGTTTCTGCATCTGTTCTTGGGTCTGTTATACTGCAGTGTGGTGCACGGAGACATCTAAGGGCCAAAAGAGAGAAGTACAGGAGACCAAAACACTGCAGTCTCCCCTCCCCTCTCTTTCTTTGCCTCCTCCTCTCTCAACCTCAAGCTGCGTGCACCCCCACCCCCAACCTCCTTGTTCCCTAGCTGCTCGCTATACTTTGCATCTTCTCTTCTTCTTTCTCTCTCTCTCTCTTCTGTTTTACCATAAAAGATGACAGTTCATAATGTGGTCTTATTTTATCATATAAGAAGAGAAGAGGAGAGGAGAGTAAATGGAGAGAGGACGGGAAACAGAGAAAGGACAGGTCATAGTAAATTTTTCACGCCAGTAGGTCTCCTGTTAGACATTACTGAGGGCTCAAATGTTTCTGGCTCAATAAAGTATATTGTTGTGACAACAATAGGTTTCTTGTAATTCTTGTAATTCTTGTTTTTCATAATGACAAAAATACATTATGATGCTGTAAAACATTTTAAGCTGGTTAAACATAAACACGTCAAGTTCCCTATGCTGCTTTTAAAACTGACAATTAACATCAATATATTGAGTCCAACTGACAACTGTCACACAGACAAACATTATAGTCATTGTATACAAATTCAGTAAAGACCATTCAGCAGTTTCAAAGTTACTGATCTCAGTAATGCTTTTCAATTTGTTGTCACAGTTGCTTGGGGTTTATTGGTTTTCAAGTTGAAATACAAACAGCATTACTAACCAAAACATTATGGAGTGTGTTTTATTTTGTATGTTTCTCCAGTGCTCACACTCCCTGTACAGTATTTCTAAGTATAGGCCCATGGGACATGTCTCCTTGCAGCGCCAGATTTTTTGTTTAACAGAGCAGCAGCAAATGCTTCAGTCGTCCATCTGTGTCTACACAGGATGCATTCAGGCACAGTTTTGAGTGTTGATAGAGTCTCTAGGCAGAGAAGGCCTTGCTGGCCCTGACAGCCCACCACTGAAATAGACTAGGAATCACCTGGTTTTCTTCAAAGATGGAGGGAGTGTGAGCTTCAATGTAAGGACATCTGAAGTGCTGTGTGCAGTCATTAGAGCTAATGACAAGCAAGCTGTTGATTAAACACCAAATCTTTTAACTGAAGTGACTACACTGAATCACCATTGTCACTGACTGAATCAGTAGCTTTTAGCAGTGGAGTTCCTCACTGGTGACTCAGATCTCCCTTATCAGCTCAGCTGTAATACACAGTATGTTAGTAAGTGGTACATCATTAAAACAATATTAAAAATCTGCAAAACCCACAGAAACAATCATTATGTGACTATCGTCAAATAACTGGCTGCTTATACACAGACTTTACTATACTTACTATACTTAGACTTAACTTAGCATTGACCTGAACTTAACAGCTTGATCCAGTAACTGATGAACAATTACAGGCCAATATCATCTGCCATTTTTAAGTAAAATAATTGAACAAGCTATTATTTAACAGCTGAACAACGTCTTGGCATTAACTTCTGTTTTAATGTGTTCCAGTCAGGATTTCAACAACAACACAACACTGAATACAGAAAGGCAGATATGTTCTTTTTGGGGCCTTGATAAAATTGCAATCATGACATTTCTGTGTCAGAGCTGATTGAAAATTGTTGTTATATGTGCACAGAAATATTTACATGAAAATATGGCATTTGATTGATTTCAACTGATGACGGTAACAGACAAAGCACCAGGCAAAGATTTTTGAGTCCATGTCTCCCTCTTCCAACACTGGATCAATTTTTACACTCACTCTATCTTAGATTATGGAAAACAAAAAACTTAAAAAAAAAAAAAAAAAGTGTTACCATAAATATGCAGATGACTCACATATTTTAATAACCATATCACCAGGGACTCTGATCCTATACAAGCTCTGAGTAAGTGCATTGAACAGATCAATATTTGGAGTACCCTGAGAGAACCCACACAGGAGTTTGCAGAGAGAACATGCAAACTCCACACAGAAAAGCCCCGGGTGAACCAGGGTTCGAACCCGGAACTTTCTTGCTGTGATGTGACAGTGCACCAATGCCCACTGTTGGTTTATAAATCACTGATTTATAAGAGCCAAAATACATTTCTGATCTGCTGCTACATTATGAACCATGCTTTCTGTTCCCAGAGTCAACAGCAAACACAGAGAAGCAGCATTCTGTTTTTTAATGCTCCATACATGCTCCATACATCTGGAACAAACATTTTGTCTTGAAGTCTTTGATATCTTATAAACCTGCCTTGCCTTGGGTGCAGTTGTACATTGTCCAAACTACATAATGAACCTTTGAACGGAACTTAATAAAATCAGTTAATGTAACCATCATCATGGTTAGCATTGTTTTGGGGAGGTATGATAACATATTCAACATGTTTGTCTATAAATGTCATCTGATGAGTACATTCACTCTGCTCGTCATTTGTGTATGATGTTGATGTTTATTTACAGTGTATTACATGAGAATATCTCTAACAGGAAAGGGGTGATATTATGATGAGAACATTTTCTTATTATAATCAAATGGGCTTTTTCATGTAAATGCAATACGGTGCTGTATAGAGGGGCTTAACAGAATGCTGCTCTGTCCAAACAAGTGTGTAGTGCAGATGTGGCTCCCTCTTGTGTTCACTGACAGACATGGTGAAGACAATGTCAATTTAACAAAGAAGTATTAGTCATTTCTTATCAAGATGTCCTACTGATTTTCACTTCCATTCCTGGACCATGCTGCTTTCATGCTAAGAGAGTCAGGTTTAAAAAAATGCAACCAGCAGCTCACAGCTGATATTGTCAAGAGCTGTGGATTTTCAAGATGGCTGCCACAGGGCATGTTACATCACCTGAGAGCAGCACGTACCACAGGATGCTCCAACCAGTGTTTTTGTACTGCACAGCCATAATAAATGAGCAGAGAGGAGGACAGGACTCTGATGAGGGATTAATAATGAATGAACACAGGCAGACAGGCAGTGGGGAAAAGTGAGGGACTGAAAATCTCTTTCTCTCTAACAGCTAAAAATAAATGCAAGCAGGTTTCGCTACAAAAGTAAGAATCCCTGTTGCTGGCTCAAGTGTAGTTACACATTTCCACTTGACAGCTCAAATCATCTGTTAATCATCATGATTCTGTCCTCCCTTACATAAAATTAATTCTGCTCTTAAAGGTCTGTTCCTGAGTACTCTAAAATGTTTACCTGCAGACCGAGTCGCACTTCAACTTGTTTTGCTTTCTCAAACCATAGTTTCAATTACAGATTGAAACTGAAATTGAAAATGACTACAGACGGATGGTTAAAGCAAAGTACAGCGAGATACTCTGTCACAATGTAAGTGTGAGCTTATACATTCACACACCACAAAGATTAGATACCGAGCAGAGTTACCTCAGACAAAAGAATTGCACTGTGTTATAAAACTGAGAGGGTCTGGTACAGGTACAGTGTCTGTCAGAAGATGAACTACCATCCAGGGAGATGTGAGTAACAAATTTGTTACTATGACGACTTACTACACACCAACACATTGCACAGCAGTTTATATGACTCTGATAGGATTTTACAACTCTGGAAATTCATCATGCTGATGATCATTTTATCCGCATTCTGGACAGTCCTGACGTGAACAGTAGGATCAGCCCATTCACATTAAAAGGTATGTGATTTGCAGAGTAAATGCAGAGGAATATTAAAAAAGGTGTCTGGGGGTGTGGTGCTTCAGCCAACTCACCTGCTGGATGGGTGGATCAAACATGGATTCAAGGTAGATGTAGGGACATGTAGGATATGTGGCACATGTTTAATAATTCTTTTATTCAATGCTCGCATATTACAGTAACACAAACCATGCAAAAACAATATCCACTCTAAATTAGACAACTAAACAAGTCAGAACACACAAAAAACACCAAGCTGTCGGAAAAAATGGGCAGGTGCTAAAACAAGAATTTCACATTTCTTCCTCTGAAAGTGGAATGCCAGCATCTTTCAGCCTCAGCCTCAGAGGTGAATGTGATGTTTTGTTTCCCTCTGTTGAACCAGGGTCAGTTTAATCTGCACCTCAGCCATCCAAAGGCTGCAAATCTAGTTTCTGTGATCCTGATGTTATGCTATCTGGATCAGACTCATCCTATGTGAAAATTCTTTGAAAAACCAGGACAAAACCTACAAGAACAATTTGATCTGTCAGAGCAATAAAAGGGGACAATGAAATGTGGATAATTCCGATCTGGATTAAAAGTTTTGAGATCCTGGGCCCTGGCCTCCCTCTCACTCACTGCCAGAAATTTCCATCATCCAGTACAGTGTGATTCCTTGTGTTTTTGTTTGTTTGTTTGTTTGTTTGGCTTGGTTGTAACAAAAACACTAACCCCTATGAACATGTATAGCCAGTTTCTATAAACTCACCACTTTTCCTCCAACATCCCTCCATCCATCAATCAGATCCTCTTTTGCTCATCCCTTGCTACTGGCTAATTAATAAAACTACCCTTCCCTGCTAATTGTCTACCGTTTATAGGACCACAAGAGACACCAGGGAGCAAGGGGGAGAGAGAGACAGAGAGAGATAAAGATAAAGAGAGGTAGCAGTGCAGTGGTATAATTATGTTAAGCCAAATCACACATGAACTTGATAGAGGTTATTCTTAGACACTGGGAATGTAGGAAAATGACAGGGAGGAGGAGGACTCAAGTTTATTTCAGTTCAAAGAGCATTTAACAAGACTGATGGAGTGTAATTTAGAGGGAAGAGGTTTTTTTTCTTTTTTTTGGAAAAGGAAAAATACAGAGATGAACAGCAGAGAGAAAAGAATAATATAAAACTGTAAACTGCAATTTGTTCAGTGTCTTATAATTGTAATCACAGAGATCCTACATGTGCATAGATGTCAAGATGGATGTAATAAAATCTTGGTTGCAGTATTTGTTCGAGGTATATGACTGCCTGAGAGAGAAAATTAAAAATTCAAGCTGAGACACCTCAGTATTCACCTACATCACTCTCATGCTTTGAGTGTTATTCTGCAGATGTTGATAGTAGCCACTAGTTTCTATGAGCCAGGCTAGCAATGTGGCTGTAGGGATGATTGTGTCTGCTGGTTGTCCCCCACTGTGATTCAGACTGACATAACTCAACAACTTTTGGATGGATTGCTCTTTCCCCAAAGGATGAAGCCTAATGACGTCAGTGATCCATTGACTTTTTCCCTGAGGCCTCGCCCTGTTACTTAAGTGAAAATTTGTAGTGAAATATCATGATAACTTTTGGATGGATTGACATGAAATTTTGTCCTCTGACCTTTCATCTAGTGCCATCACCAGATCAAAACTACACCTAATTTTGTTTTTGTCCAGTAATATGGTTCATGACCAAGTTCCAAATTAATGTGCCAGTATTTAACTGTAACAACAGCAACGTGGAGGTAAATATACCCTAACTTAGACAAAACATGTGATCAGTGTCATGGTCTGCCAGCAGACTACCCTCACCTATTTATTTACTATCTTTAAATCTCTATCCAAAGCTGTGGGCACAAGCTTGATACCAGAAACTTGCTATGTGCTGCTGCTGTCCTTGGTAAACAACCACTGAACAATACATCAGAGGATATTATGGCATTCACAAATATGACCCCGGAAAAATTCTCAACTTACTCAACTTGGACTCCTATAATCCAATACTCTGATCATCTCCCTGACCGCACTCAATCGGGTCTTATTGCCATGTTTTATATCAAGGGTTTGAGTGGCCTTGTTAAAATGAGCGACATAAATCATAAAGCTGCTTGTCTCACTTTTTTTTTCAAATTTCTAATTCATCTTTAATTTCTGTATTTTTATTCCTTTTTTAAATCTAAACACAGTCGTGTGGCAAGTGAGGAATAGGAGACGAGAAGCAGACTGTGGTCAGGGTGAAAAAGGAAGGCACCTGTCATACAAGATGAGCACAGGAAATTTCAAGATTTCTATTTCTCCTCAACAAATCCAACCCTTTGTGTTTAATACACAAGTAAAGTTTCAAGTTTTAACTACAACTACAAGTAAATTGGAATTGAAGCTCAAATTGAAGTAATGGGATAAAGAGACATATTGGGTAACAGACTCAAAATGAATTTAATACAAATACGATACAAATATGATCTGATCTTTGTCTAAGTCACGAGTCAGACACCAGCTGGGTGAAAAAGGCAGCCAGGAGCACCATGGGTCAGGTACGAGTGGTGAGCAGGTGAGAGGTTTGAGAGAGGAATGGTGCAGGCTGATTTGCAGCTTGAAGGTGAGTGGTGTGGGGAAGAGAGGCTCTGGAGATTGCAGATGGCAAGCAGGTGAGTGGTGTGACAGGAGAATGGTGGTGAAGCAGGTCAGCAGCACAGGTACAGGTGAGCAATGAAGCAACACCTGACGTAACTTTGTTTTGAATGAGAATGCTGAGCAGCCAAGAGAGTTGATACCACAAAGCACGAGGAACAATCTGGTGATGAGTGGGTGGAAAGCCAGGGCTCTTATACTGAGTTGGATGATTAATGAAAAGCAGGTGAGCCAGCTACTTGGAGCTGCCCCACATCTCCGCAGGGAAGTACACACACGCGCACACACACACACACATTTACACTGACTGACAAAAGGGAGGAGACACTAGGGAAAACAGAGAGGAAAACCAAACATGGAGAACACTAGTAAAATCTTGAGGTCACAGGGGGACAAAAGTACAGACAGACATAATGTGGATAAATTGATATACTTTATTGATCACACCCATATTAAGAGTGCAGGTGGAAAAGCAAGTGAACGTCTGGATTTAATTAGCTGTCGAACCTACTAAATAACCTCAAACAAGTTCCAGTGTCTGTGGATCAGACCTGCACAACGTTCGGGAGGAGGTTTGGACCATTTGGAAGTTTGGGGGATTGGGAGGAGGGGAGTACACCCAGGACAGGTCACCAGTCTATCACAGGCCTGACATATAGAGACAAACAACTATTCACACTCACATTCACACCTATGAGCAATTTTGAGTCATGTTTTTGGACTGTGGGAGGAAGCTGGAGTCGGGCACAGAGAGAACATGTAAACTCCCTGGGAGAACAAGGTTTCAAACCCAGAACCTTTGTGCTGTGAGGCAGAAGTGCTAACCACTGCATCATTGTGCCGCCCTCTTCCCGAGTGTGATTGTGCGTTTTGGCAAACTTCTGGCTCACAGTGATATTTTTGGCAGAGCAGCAGCTTCCTCTTCGGTGTGGACATAGGACTCATGAACAGAGATAAACAGAGATGCTTTAATGATTTCTTTAAGCCTTTAACTGTTAGTCTGGTCTTTTTTTTTACTCCTCTGTTTTGCTTTTGGAGTCATCTTAGGTGGGTGCCCACCTTTAGAACTAAACCACCCCCACTCATAGACAGTTTGTCTGACTATCTAAGCTTTTTGAAGTGACTTTGTACCTCTCATCATAATACCTCTCCAGCTTTATGAAAATCAACAACTCTTACGTCTAAAATCCTAAGTCTAATAAGATCTCTTGTTTGTAAAGCATAGCTCACAGATGCATGAAAGCAGAAAATTCCAAAGGGTTTACTTAATTCTTTTTGCCACTGTATGATGACATTGTTTCTAAATAACCTCAAAAGTAGTCTGCCATTTCTTTACTGACATTCACCATTACTTATTGGTGATACAAACACCAATGTAGATATATCTGTAAAAACAACTTAAACTAGTTGAGAATGCCAGTCATGCCCTGTATCAGGCACTCTGTGCACTGCACAATGATAATGTTTCTAGAAGATAATCCTGCTGTAGTTTCACCTATCAGCCACAACATTAACCGCCCCCAGCATTAACCATGGAATGGAAACAGGACCTCTGAGGGTGTCCAGTGGTGTCTGCCACTGGGACATTGGCAGTGGATCCTTTTGGTCCTGTGGGTTGCAGGGTGGGGCCTCCAACATCTGGCTTGTTCTGGTCCCACAGATGTTCAATCAGATTTGGATTCTGGGGGATTTGGAGGCCAGGTCAACACCTTGGCTCTTTGTTCCTTGAGCTATTTCTGAGCAGTTTTTGTGGTGTGGTTGGAGCACCATCCTGCTGGGGGAGGCCCCTGCCACTGGGGAGAGCGTTTGCCATGGGGAAGTGTGCTTGGTCTACAACAATATTAAACTGGGTGGCATGTATCAAAGTAACATCCAGATGAATGTCAGAGCCCAAGGTTTCCCTGCAGAACATTGTATTGCAAAGAGATGATGAATGTTATTCACTTCAGCTGTCAGTGGTTTTAATGTTGCGGCTGATCGGCATATACATCAACTCTGAATAAAAACAGCAGTGATAAAAATTATAAGAAGACAAGCCCTTTAATATATTATCCACTACTGCAATAACAGAGCCAGAGAGGAAAATACAAATCTTTGTCAATTTAAAATACAAATCTGAAAGATAAAGACTTTAACATTTTTGTCTCCTTTGGTGAAAAGTGACCTCTCTGCCCCACTGAAGCAAAAGGCAGTGACTGCTCAGAGTCACACTTCTGAGTCACAGCTTTAATATTTCTTCATTTGATGCCACATCCTTATACATAAAGTACATAGTATAGTATACTATGTATTAGGATGTGGCATTAAAAAGGCCGAGACTCTTCACTCAGAGAAGGAAACCACTGATGTCATGACACGGTTATGATTAAAAAAATCATTTCGGTGGTGGTTGTGAATTAAGAAAATTATTATTATTATTTGTGCAAATAAACTGTAAAACCTGTCACACTAAACCTGCAGAAAGGATTCTATGAAGGAATTCATACTTAAACTACCATTTTCCAAGGACTAAAAGCAATGGGACTTTAAATAAAACACATGAATAACAATAACTATTTTTTCCTCTAGTTTCATGACAGTACTTGTTAGTAAATGGACTTGATTATTCAAACACTGAATGCAGATGTTACATTTCTACTGGCATGTTTTAAAGAAAAATCTATTTGTTCCCTCATCACTTCCACTGAAAGTAAATAAAGAGGGTGTTTCTCATTGGCCAATATGGTCAGATGGGTAACTCTTACTGTTGTATTGTTTCATTTTTGGATTTTCTGTTTCATAATTATGTGAGGGGAGAATATCTTTTCAACATGATACAGTACATCTTCAGTGGAAATATCTGACTGTTTCAAGTTTTCATGCTTTGCATAGATAACATGAGAAAAGTAAAATGGTAGAGTGTGTGTGACACATTTAAATCATCAACAAGTGATCACAATCTGGGCACAACAATTAACCCTCTGGTAAACATATTACGGTCATGTCAAATAATGGCGTACAATATGGTGTGTGTGTACGCAGAGGTCAGAGTCATCTGGTCAGTCTCCAGGTGATGAAGCTTCCAAGACCCAGGCCGGCGATGAAGATGATGACGAGGCCGGACATGCGAGAGCTCATGGATGACATGCTCTGCATGGATGCCACCGCTAGCTCTGAGAAACTGTTGATCTGTGGACACACAGCACACACACTGAGCACTTTTCAACTTCACACTCCCAGGACCCATGGAACTACAGGAACTAAACAGGAGACTCCAAATTCTTTCCTAAGATCTGCTGAGTTTGATGCTTATTTATTTCTATTTCAGGACTTTTTGCTTTACATTGACACAAAATATGAAAGCTGCCTACTCAGGTGTTTTGTTCTTATACTTCAATATGTCCCCTTTCCTGTAGTATTGTGCTCTTCCGTCTCTCTCTCCTCTTCTGTCTCTTTCTGCAGGTATTTCTGCCTCTGGAGCTGTAGAGTCTGATCTGTGATGACAAGTCTCCTGCTGCTCCTACAACTCCACTCAACACCTGCTGCTACAATTAGAAATGACTTATACTGCTATTAGTTGTATTGCTATGTTAGCAGTTAATACTTTAATTATCACTACTATCATTACTACTGCTGTATTACTGGCATCACCTTACATCTTATATGGAACCCATGTTATGCTATGTTCTTCTCCCACTATTCTCTCCACCCTCTCCTCCCCTCTCCCCCTCTCTCTCTCCCACTTAACCCAACTGGTCGAGGCAGATAGCCGCCCACCCTGAGTCTGGTTCTGCTCGAGGTTTCTGCCTCTTAAAAGGAAGTTTTTCTTCTCCACTGTCGCCTAGTGCTGCTCATGGTGGGATTTGTTGGGTCTCTCTCTGTAAATACCTATTTTAAAGAGTATGGTCTAGACCTGCTCTATATGAAAAGTGCCTTGAGATGACTTTTGTTGTGATATGGCGCTATATAAATAAAATTGAATTGAACTGAACTGAATACTGTATGCAAACAATTCAGCTATCCTCGCGTCTCCGTGGGTTGAAGAGAAGAGGATTTATTAGTTAAATAAAATAAGACGCAGCCAGCTGAAAATAGACTTCTGTTCTACCTAAGTGATTTGATTGAAGGTAAGACTGAGAGTATACACCACATAAACCTGTCCAATTTGTAAACACATCTTTTTTTCTTCATTTCAGCCCTCAGTCCAATTCTGGATTTTACCACCACAGGTCTGCAGTGTGGGAATCACTACTGATTAACATGTAGTGTTCATGAACAGCAATCAAATCATGATTTCATACTCTTTCAGTTGTCAGAGCAGAAAAAAATATGTAAATCAGAACAACTGTTTAGTGGGTTTGGCTGCATTAAAACACAGTATAGGTGACCACAAAGAGCAGGAGGACACAGGTGTTGACTGATCTGTGGCTTTTGGCTCTGCAAACTCTGAACTGAACCCATAGGAAGGACTACCCTCAGATCAGAGACTTTTTTACACCTGGGTCTAAATTTAGTCTAATACCTCTGGTCAAACATGGATTAAGTTCCTGAGTTCTTCAAAAGGTTCTTGGTCCCCTGGTAAAGGTCCTGCACAGAAACATCCTACAAGGGGTTACACTGAATCTAATTACAATCAGTTTAGGCAACAACTAAAAAGAAGGATGTTATTTAACTGCTGTAGAACTGAGCACTCATCTGTGGGTTATTTGATCAAAGCGAACATGGAATCTGGTGGCTAAACAGCTCCCCCAAGCTGACATCATTCCCCACTGACATAAAATATCACCTTTCACTGTCTTCTCTGGATAGAATCTGCATTCCATAAAGATCCACTGGACTGAAAAAATAAATATAGCTACTCTGCTGTATAATCTCATAAAGTGAGGCTAAATGACCAATCGTTTCAGTGCTCTTACAATATTCCTGTGACCACACATCACACATGGAACAAACGTGGTACAGGAGAGTGATCTGAGAGAAAAGAAGGCCTAACATACCCATCCTCCATGTTCCCGAATCCAGCCCAGGAGATTGTTTCTGAAAAAATCCACAGTCCACCTCAGGATGTCTGTCACTGACTGAGGGAGATGAGCCTCTACCATCTGTTGGACGTATAAACACAAGGTTTATACACAGAGTAAAGCAGATAAACTACAGATTTTTTTCAGTTACATGGTGGGATCACTACTGCAATAGGTACTTTTCAGTCCATGTAAAAAAAAAAAAAGAAAAAAAGAAAAAAAAGAAAAAACTAAATCAATGCCAGAAATATAGAAATATTGAAAAAAACATTTTCCTCATGGCTGAGATGGAAAAGTTGTTCAATAAATATCAATAAAAACAAAAACAAAAGCTGACAAAGTGAAATGGAAGCAGACTTAGTGATCAGTTGATGACATACATGAAGCTTGTAACTGCAGTGTCATTCATCACTTGCAGGCAGAACAACGGTGCAGTGGTTGGCACCCTAGTTTGCCTAGGGCTTTTTCTGTGTGGAGTTTGCTTGTCCCTGTTTTCTCCAGGTATTCTGGCTTCCTACCACAGCCTGAATACATGCAGGTTCATTTAACTGGTGACTCAAAAATTGCCCATTGTGTCTATATGCCAGCCCTGCGATGGACAGGCGATCTGTCCAGGGTATACCCTGCCTCTCGCCCAATGTCACATGGGACTGGTTCCAACGTTTAAACCTAAGTGAAATGATATTTGATTTTTTTGGCCATTACTTATCGGTCATTATGTGTGGAGCCTACAGAACTCAATTCCCTGCCAGTCTCAATCAAGAGGAGGGGCTGAGTTATTGGAAAATAAGAAAAGAGATACAGATATCCTTACAGCTGAACGGACAAATAATTTTTGTGTTTTGAAACTCAACCTTCCTTATTGTAAAGCAAATAACAACAGTGCCCACTCTTAAATGGACAGGTGATCTTTGCAAAGTGCATAATTGCACTGTAATGATCATTAACACAATTAAGAAACTCAAAAAATGAGGACCACAAGGGGTACCACTAGAGATCTTTCCATGACCCCTTCTGATCTGCAGCAAAAAGAAGCTAACTCACCCTGACAGCCAACCTGCCGGCGACATAGAAAAGCACAGCAATCCTCTCCCAGGTGATCCCATGTTCAAACACTTTGCTTGCCACTTCCTTAAATCTATCCCACTTGGAGCTGGAGCTTTGTGCCACCCCATCTATTGCACTGCAAACAAGACAAACGTTTAGGTGAAAAAAATTCTAAGGAGCCATACAAGTGTTCAGTGTTCTACCATGAGCTCTGAGATAAAGAGGTTGATACACCCACTCTTGGAACTCCTTGTCACCCTGTACTCGGTCACCGATAATTCGGATCATTTTGCTCAGCTGGTTCACGATCTTCTGCTCCTGCTCAGTCTTTACTTCCACAGCCAGTGGAGTGAGGGGTGGGACGTCTTCTGAGGGTATGTCCTTCAGCTCCTCCTCTATGACGCTGGCAGAGAACAGGAAGTTAAAACACAGGCCCTTTCCCAAACTGAGCAGCACATACTAAGAGAGATATTCTGAGCTGATCCTAAGTACGAGTCTCAGGACTGATCCGGGCATTCTTTTAAATCCAGTTCTTTCTTTACTGTATTCTACCATGCTTCGTCACCTCAAACTGCTGCCATGTTGCAGAAATGCTCCCCTTTACCACAGCCAGGCTCTACAGTGCAGCAGTGTCAGTGAGTGAATCTGACAAATTATTTGGTGGCACTGGTGATTGACTCTGTGCTGACAGCCAGGCTGACAGACTGCAGGGACTGGCTAAACATTGCTACTTCACTGACAAAGCAAACAAGCAAGCTGCTCAGCTTCAGATGGCACTACCTTTAGTAACACTACACGTGTTTTTCTAGTTTCAACAAATCAACAGACTGAGCCATCTTCTCTCCAGCAAACTGCTTCACCTCAATTTCAGGTTGGAGTCCAAACCTCACGATTAAACTAGAACTAGAACATGAAAAAATTCTTTTTCGTGTTATATCGAGATATTTTCTTGTTTTTACTACAAAACATAATGAATCAACAAAACATTTCAGAGTTTTTACAGACTGGGAAGAACAGAGTCTAATGATGAAGTCAGTCACGGTCAGATGGAAATGTGGGAGGAAAAAGAGGTGAGCAAACAACTGCAAGTTTAACAACAGACAGTTTGATAATCATACATTGGACACATTCCCCAAAACAGTTTGCACTAAGATGAAGTTAGTTTAAAGTTGGCTATTGAACAGCTGGATTCAGCTGACCACTGTCAGTAGAGCAGGCCTGTTGACATCTGTGACTCTGATCACAGTTAATTCAAATCAGATCCCAAAGCCCAAAAACCATAAAAAACCATATTGCCCATCCTTAGATTCAGAGCCAGACAGAGCCCCCCCCCCCCTTTTTTTGTGCATCCTGTCCAGTTTAAGATAACAGAACACCTGCTGTTATCTTCCAGAAGCTGGAACAACCAGCTCTGAGAAGAGTGACACAAAGTTCAGTCACGTTTCATTTTATTGTGTTTTATTCCCTATGTAAGTCATGACACAGTATAAGTACGTAACATGGTTTGTGAGTGGTGTGATTTACTGTAAGAGGGTAAGAGTTGTTACTGCGAAATGAAACTGAAACTTGCTTTAGATAAGAAATCAAAGAAAGCAGAGTTTGGTTGGAAAATGAAAAAGAAGTCACATGAGTCATTTATGGTTAATGTTTGGGCTTCTTAAAAAGAAATGAGTTTTAAATACTTTATAACAATAAAAACGGCTAGCTGACTAATTACTAGTCAATAGTCAATCAACGATTTTGATAATTGATAAATTGTACTAATCAAGTCACAATTAAATGAATTCACTAGTCGTGAATATAATCATTTGCTGCTTTTCTTGTTTCTTGTTTGTGTTATTGTCTTTTTAATTGATGAAATTGAAATTTGAAATTTAATTGAACAAAACAAGTATGTGAAAAGGTGATGAGCTGTGGAAACTTGTGATGAGGATCTTTCATTCATTGATTCAATGTCAACTTAAATATCTCAATAATGAAAATATGCATTTGTTGAAGGACTTAATATTAAGTAGCACAAAACCGTTTTACTTTTAAAACAATTATGATAGTTTGTTATAGGCAGGGAGATTGATCAATACAGCATCACTGAGTAAAACTATTTGCAAAGTATGTAAAAATCCGAGAAAATAAAAAGAAACTTACTCTTTGATCAGGGCTTCCCCTATCCTCTCATCTGTGGAGGAATAACAGCAACTTTAGTGTACACCCCACACGTTTAAAATGTTGCATTTACTTGCAATATTATATGACCATGGTCTCTGTGAACTGTTATAGTGTTGTCAGTGTATCCAGTTTGTACAGTCGTGGACGGTATAACATGCAGCGATGAAAGACAGGGCTGTTCACTTATGTTACTTTAAACTTTAAACTGTCTTTACTTAAATTTAAATTGTCAAACTTACCGGACATACCATTTCCTTCACACGCCATGGTTAAAAAAAAAAAACTTTAAAAAAACTTCCACAGAAACTTCCTCAGAAACTCTGCTTCCCTTCAGTGTCACATAAAACAATGAAAAGTAGAAGCTAAAGATTTACTACTGGAAGTGAAGTCAGCAGCAGTGTTACTTCGACGACGAAACTCGTAAAATTAAACTACCGTGAAGAAGGATACAGTGTGGACTCCGTTAAAAAGGACAAAATATGATGGGCGGCGCAAATGAACTGTCCACAAGTTAAATACATCCGTGTAGAAACATGTCCCATTTACTGACTGAAATCACTGGAAGGTGAAAGGTGTGTGCTGAAACATCCTCTGTGATTAGCACTCTGATCCCATTTATCTACCGTGGAAGTTAGAACTTACCTGAAATCCACACTGAATGAATTTAAAGTTTAAAGTGGACTGAGGATTCATGAGTTTCGCCTCTGTCAGTCTAGTGTCATAGAAGCAGCTGGCAGAATAAATGTCATTCATTAACATTTTGTTTACTCTCCTCTCTGAATATACATCAAATTTACCTTCACGCCCAAAACACTAGCCCCTTTTGGAAACTGAATACCCATAAACCGTTCCTTCTCAAAAGCCTACACAAGCAGAAAGAAAACTGTGTCCCATTTATTATTATTTTTTCGTTATTTGATGTTTATGCACTAGGTGCATTCGTGTCACTTTTTGTGTTAATAGGCTACTTGATGTCAGTCATGAAAATATTAATTAATGAATGAAAGACTTGTTAAATAATAATAAATAGGCCTGCATTTGAACAAAGAAGTCGAAGGCCTATAGGCTACTTTTGGAACAATGTGAAAAAAGATTATTTACTTTTACTTTTGGTTTTCCAAATATTTAGATTCATATTTTGTCACTCTTTATTATTTTACTTTATTTTAACTGTTTGTTTTGCTTATCTTGTGTACTCTTCCTTCGCCGTTTCTTGGATTATTAAAGGCAAACTAAAGGTGCGTACGCCTTTAAGAGGTGCTGCGCAGCGCTAACTTGATGTTGGGTTTAAAACCATGCATGTCGGTTAGAAATTCTGCGCAACGTCACCTGACATTAAAATCACGCGGGAGCAAGGTGCCTGCAGTTTTCTGCGGTTGATTTAAGCACCGCATATGATATCAAGTCAGCGCTGCGCAGTCGAACGCACCATCACAAGAGATATAACCGGGGGTTAGTTGGAATTTATCACAGCTTCGTCTAGGAGAGCGGTGACATCACACTGACATCCTGACAGTCATGTAAACCCCCTCAGGATGAGAAAAGCAAACGCACCGGCTGAATTTGCCTGTCGCTGACTGATTACGTCTTTGGTACCTGCGGTGCGACTTGAGCACGGTGGAAAGGTTTGGCTTTGCTGAACACCCAAGCAGCGTTTGACTTTTGTTTCACGCCATGTCATCTCTTCTAAAGGTCGACAACGAGCTGAAAACCCAGGTGAGTGTGTGTGAGCTTCCCGAGTCCTCAGAGACACCGAGCCTGAACGCCAAGCCGGTCTGTGATGAGCACTCAGCTCCCACTTTCATTCTTCTATGATATGACATCTAAAATTTCTACTCATGTCACCTAGTCTCAGTCTTATAGTTCTATTTTGCCAAATATTAATTTCCACCAGTTTTCTAAACTGAATGCGCCAGCTCCAGCCTAAATACCAGGCTCGTCCAATATGAACTAAACCTCGCCTGGAGAGCGAGGCGGCAGCAGGAGGCAGAGACGTAAAGCTGCGGTCTAGACGTCAGCCTTGACAGTCTCAACACGAGGACACAGAAACACTCTCATCCCGTTAGATACGAACATGATTTCATTGTAATTTGACATCAAAACAATCTATTCATTTTCTCCTCAGTCTTGTTGCTTCGGTTATTCTTTTAAACAGGAGATCTGTGACAGCGTTTATTCTTTAACATCCATATAACCAAGTTATTTTACATGGAACATTGAAATGGATGTAAGGCAGCCATCATCTTAGGCTCAGACTTCGTCGCTGGATCTGTCCCCAGCAGATCTTCTTGTTATTTGTGATAAATTGTAGGGATTTAAAATATTTTAGAAAATCAGTCATAAAGTATTTGAAAGTTTGGAGCCTTTCTACTGTGATGTATGAATGTTTGCCCATGGTTATAATTGGATTGAACCAAATCACATACATTAGATGGAAGATTGTCTAATAAGAATCTAATGTGGGAAAACTCAAATACTGAGATACTACTTTAAAGACTACACAATATGTAAGACGACAATGTCCTAAGGTTTCAAAAAGAGCAAGTCACATACTCAAATCTGAATCTATTCTAATCTAAACCCTAGTGGGATAAATAGATGTTATTTATTTATTTTTTGTCTCTTCCTTTTAACTTTGGGGACAATCGGCCAAGATAGATAACAAGTGAAAGCAGTTTTCAGATATAAAGAATCAGAATTACATGCATGAACTTGAATTCTATCTTCTTAGTTTCCAAAAATACTCTTCTTAATAACCCCTGAAATTAGCCTGTTGTCCACCTCCTTGACTACTTTCAAATTTTCTGTAATGAAGATGAACAAGTGGGATGGCTCTACAGACCTCAATGTGATTTGTTTTGGAAATCCATATCCCAAGTTTCCATAAAAATCATATGATAAAAACAAACCATTCACATCTAGTAAATCTGTTACAAAAACTACGTTGTTAGAGAACCAGTCTGGTTTGAATAAGGGTGTTTTTCTTTTTGCAGTTACCCCATTGTTCCACAAGGTAGAGATATAAGGAAAGACATGAAGCCAGCATAAAGTTGGAAGACAGTAATAGAGGTGTAACATGTAATATAAAATGTACAGCCGGTGCTAAGCAACATTTGCTTTAATTTGGAAGCATGTTTCTTGCCACTTGGCAAGTGTAAGTTCAGTATGCACTCTCTTTTAGCTCTGTTTTGGTCTTTAACAAATCTTGATGGAAATACCTGGCTCTTTAGCTGTTACCTGTGTCTATCTGCTGTTTCGTGCTGAGCAAGTACTATAGAACTTTTCACTGAAAACTGCTGCCTACTGTTGCAAAAAGAAAGGTGGTGAAATGAGGGTGAATCAAAACAGATAAATGTATGGACCAGAGACAATGACCTGAAACTTGCTATGAAGCTCCATAAAGCCAGGCAGAGATGCAGGTTCAGGTGATAATTCTCTGTGGGCCCATTACTACCACTTATCCCTTTCACATGGTCACATTATTTTCACAGTGTCATTTGATAAATTGCTATTGTAAAATATGAATAATAGCCTCTTTAGAGAATATTTAGAATATGAAATTAACATTAGAACCTAACTGGCTGCTCAATGCAGATATATTGATACTGACCAATTTGTCAGCCAGTTAATGACAAGAAGTGTAAGCAGAGAAATACCAGAGCTGTATTTAGAAACATTGGTAAGTTAATGTTTCAGCTGTAAAACTTCTTGCCTAGAACATTTCTCGGTTGCGCTTGTTAAAAAGAACAAATGTAAGGGAACATCAACAAAAATATTCATTTATATTGTGGGTTGTGAAAAGAAGATTCAATCAGTCAATGTATTATTATCACATTTTTAAATTCTCAAATTTCAATATCATGAGATCATATAAAATCATGCATCAGTCAGATTATACTTTAATTAACCAAAATACAAGCATTACACTCTCCAAAAAAAGTGTGGTTAATTTCTAACTGCGCTTCAATCTGTTGGTACAGGTGGAAGCATTCAGGGAGCAGATCACCAGTGAGGTGAGCATCATACATTTGAATATTTTGATTATGTCTTTGCTTTCCTTCTCTTTTATGTTTTCTCTGCTTTGGTTCAGTTTATGTTGTATGTTAACAGTGTAAGAATAAGTTCACTCTTGTTCTCTGCTGTTTGCCACTGTAGGCCGAGCATCTGGTCGCCAGCTTTTTCCCTCAAAAACTCCTAGAGCTGGATCACTTCCTTAAGGTAAGTTACCTGACTAACGGGCCATTTCACCATATAGGAAGATAATAATATGGTCCTGCAGATTTCGGTCCTGGTTGATTTTGTATGCACCTGCGTTGCTAAGAGCACAGGTGGTTTAAAACTACTATGTGCACCACAGGCTTACCAGGAAAGCCTAGCCACAAAAATACCAAAACTATGTAGCATGCTCTCTATAGACAAGCCATGACACACTTGACTTCATCTGTGCCAAGCTACTACTACACAATAGCAGAGCCCCTCCTGTACATAGAACATAGAACAGTGACTAACCCGTTGACAATTTTTAAAGGAAAGGAAATACAAAAAAAAAGAAGAAGCTCAGCACAATCTCAAACATCCCTCAAGCAGGTTCAAGCAACTTGATTTCAAATTGCCTGAGTCTGCATGAGGGATGAATCCTGCCAGAACCGTTGAATTGCCAGTGAATGACTATTGCTGAAAAACTACAGGCAATGACTAGTATCAAAAATCACTGTCCACCATTTGAGTCTGGCTGGAAACTTAACTCTCTCTTCTCCTCATTCCTTGTCATCTTTTCTATCTGTGTTTTTGGCTTAATCATTCTAAAAATACATTGAATGTGTTAGCTTTTTCAGGCCTATGAAATATGTATTTCTTTCTTGTTTTTGTACAAAGCTTCTGTACTTTTTTCATCCTTTTCCACGTGATCTTTATCCAGGAACCGATTCTCAATGTGATTGACCTGAAGGAAATACATTCAGAGATCAACTTCAAAGTCCCAGACCCGATTCTCTTTACTAACAGCCATGATGGCATGGACATGGTGAGTCTGCAGTCAGTCATGTGATAACAGATGGTTGAGCTCAACTAAACAAAAAGTAATTGTTGAAAAAAAAAAACCTAAATCATTGTGAAAGATGGATGGATTTTAGTGAAGAAGTGAATGATTCACACTTGTAATAAAAACGGAGGAGAGTTAGTCCACTGTATGTCTGAGATGATGGCGACATGGAGACTGTGTGGGAACATTTCTGTGGCTGTGGCTCCCTACTAGCCGATCCCATCAAGAGTAAAACTATATTTTCTCATCACCCTCTTGCACACACTGCATGGGAAATATAGGATCTAGTGTTTTTTGGACCTTGACTTTTTTAACCTGTTGTCTCCCAACTTTATGGAAGTTCAACAAAAGTTGTAGAGTACCTCTTTAATACCTGCATTGCAATAGGTGCATCTGAATAAATATTTTAATGTAGCAGGTCAGTATTCCAAACATAGACATCCATCCATGACTGTCCAGAAGAAACAGGAGAACTACTTTTAACAAAACCCTATTCAAAAACTTTGACAGCCCTGACATTCAGCTGATAAAAACACTTGTTCTGAATTGTCTGAAAACTGTTAGCCCTATAACTGATACTGCTAGGCAGGCTTGTTGTACCATGGCTGTGTTTTTTTTTTTCTTTTTCTTTTTTGGAGCTCATTAGTTTGATTACAGAGGGTGAATTAACAGTCCATGTGGAGCTCAGCACAACCTGGATTCCTGACTCTAGGCGTAGTGTCATGTGAATGAATTAGAGATGAGACCAAGGTATGCACCCTTGTTATTTAGAGGCTCACAGAGTAATGAGCTCTAAACAGCATAACTCACTGACTCCCACACAGTTATCACAACTGAGAAGTGTTGAAGGGTTTGTGTTACCTTCACCATATCCTGACTGTCCAGCGGAAATGTGAAGCTAAAGGTTTATCTAATAGGTCAGTGTGGTTCTCTGTCATGACCGCACTATCAGGACCTAAATTGTGACTTAAAAGTAAGCTGAAAACTAACTTGAAGCCTCAGTGTGAGACGAGTGGTAAACCAGATCGCGTTTATGTATTGATCAACAGCTGCAGGCTCCCACCCTTGACTTTGGCCTTGATTGGTTTGTCATTAGTTAGCAGGGGAGTATCACTGCTGCTTCTGCTGGTCTAAGAGGCCTTGACAACATCTCTCCTCATTAAAATGTGTTTTGGAGCATATTTCAACTAAAACAATATTAGAAAATAATTACATGCTGTAGCTTTAATAAATAATTGTTGGACTTACAGTGGCAAGAAAAAGTATGTCAACCAGCTATTAATTCCAATGGTTCACTTACTTTTTCCACTACCATTTTGAATGTTGAATGAGTGTGTTCAATAAAGACATGAAAGATAAAAAAAAAAAACCATTTGTGTTACTATTTTTATTTGTCAATACCCTTGACTTAGATGAAGATCAGATAATATTTTATGACAAATTAATGTAGAAAACCATGAAATTCCAAAAGGTTCACATACTTTTTCTTGCCACTGTATTGTCCCTAGTGGTTGTCTGTCATCTGTAAAGCAGTATGACTGTGAGGAAAGTAAACTGCATTCCATGAGGCATTAAAAAGGTTGTTAAAAGTCCTAAATTTCATTTGGTGATCATTGCAGAAACCTTGTAGTTAGCACTAAACACAAAATACAGCTGGGTCTGATGGAATGTCATTAGATTTTCAGCTGTCTTTAATTCATAAAGTGTTCGATAAATTGAAATTTTGATTGAATGATGGCACTAGATGAAAGGCTAAGTGATGATCAGAATCATGAAAACCTTCCTCTGGGCAGCATGGGTATTTGTACCAAATGTCATGGCAATTAATCCATCATTGTTAAGATGTTAAAAAAGAAATAACATCTTGACATTTTGTTTGTCATGCAGAATACCAAGAAGAGGAAACTAGAAGATGGAGTCCCTGATCAGAGCAGACAAGGTAGAAAACTACAGCTGAGTTTTTAAAATAATCTTCTTTTGTGTGTCTGGGTTTTGTATGAATGAGACTCTTAGTGACTTAGGTGATGAATAGGAAACTCATTGTAATGATTGTTTTTCAGGCATAATTATCAAACATTCTCTGGTTCTAGTCAAATGAACATACTGAATGAATGTACTGTTTACTGTGTCAATTAACTATCTGAAGGTTTTAGATTATTGATGAGTCAAAATAAGCAAATTCAAGACACTTTGAGAAATAGTGACTACCATTTTTTCTTTTAACATCTTTTATCATTGATATTGTTAGCTGCAGTCCCTCATATCATTGTGTTGCTCAACTCTAAAATAGTGAATTGTGTATTATTCCACTTTTTAGGTTTAGAAGAGTTTTGTGTTGATGTGTGAATGACGGAAAGTACTAGCAGTCATCAAGTGTAACTCAACACTTATTATGATCAAGCAAGTGCCTGTTGAGCCTTGTCAGAACAGACAATGAGACAGTGAGCTGGATTTGCGAGGCTAGGACCGATGGCTAGGAATGATGGTACTTTATTTGCCCAAATCATTAAGCAGTGTGAGAATGCAAACCAGCTGCAACATTACACTTTACTGAGAAGAACAGTTTGTGCATGTGGACTGTCTGTGTTTGGTCCCAGGGGAAACAAAAACACCGATGATGCCAGAGGGAATTTTGAAATGTAACACCAGGCTGATGGACCTGATCGAACGAGTCAAACCAGAGATCAGGACGCTGATTGAGAAGTGCAACACAGTAAGTGTACACACACATACAGACACACACACACAAAAGGGAAACTTGAAGTAAAAATACACCGTTCCTCAGTCTCTCTCTCGAAAAATATCATTCTCAAAAACATCACAGCTCATTTGACCTGAACTGGTGGGGGGTGAAAGCACCATAAGTTTAAATAGCACTAGCCTAAAAGTTAGAAATTTATGACTGTATATTATTATGAATGAATACTAAATTATGAATACTGGGCTATATTATTTTAATAATATCTCTATGCTTTACATTTTTTACTATTTAGCCATTTGTCATTTAGTGTTCACTGAGAAGATCCTAATCTCACCATGTCTCTGTACTATCAGGTTAAGATGTGGGTCCAGCTGCTCATTCCAAGAATAGAAGATGGAAACAACTTTGGTGTCTCCATACAGGTCAGTTTTCACTGATGACTTCACTTCAGTGGTTTTGATTCATAAGCAGATATGAGGCTAAAATAACTCATAGTTTCTCATTACAAAGCTGGTACCATGAGTTTAAAAAGAATATTTTCTGTCCTGCCTGTATTAATTGTAAGCTTAAAACTTTACTCCAGTGTGCTTTATCTACACATGACTTGTCAGGGTGTTTACCAGCTTCATCAGATGTTTCTGCTCAGATTGTTCTGTTCAAATTCAAAAATAAGGATACACAAAATACACATTTGGAAATGGACTGTGCAAAGACACTCACATATTTCTTAAAATGTACTGTATATTTCAGAATTGTACTGAAAGAGTAACCTAACACGAAATCTACTTTTTTCAGTCAGTAAAGTTATATGTGCAGTCATTAACTCTTCTGGCTTGCTGACTGTGCAGGTGTATGGTTAAAGATAAAGGGGAAGTCATTTGTAGTATTGAATTAACAACCAGATTTAAGTGTAATTTCTGTAAAGGAGCAAATAACAACAATATGCAGTAATACCAAGTTATGAAAGTAATCTCACATTGTTATGCAAGATAAACTGACAGAACACACTTGAAATTGTCTATTATTTGATTTCACAAATAAACTGTACATAGATATTCTTTACAGCCAGCAGAGGCTGCTAGTGCCTCTACAAAGGGGAGTTTAGGCTATTAAGTTGAAAGGTGCCTCACTAGCTACTCAAAAACATGCCCTTGTAGTAATGGTGTAACCATATAGTGGTCCTGTCAATTCGTCAAAAAGTCAAGTTTGAATGAATTCAAATTAACATGTAATTTGCTCAAATGAATTCAAACTCAATGCAGTAAAATGCAGTATGAAAATCCAGTCACACACTACATAGTAGTGTGTGGTTACATGTGTGACCCTGGATTGGATTTGTATTTTGATGAGACTGAGAACATGCAACTACCAGAAGTTAGTCTATGGTTATGTGTGAGTGCCATGTGAGATTTGATTGAACTTTTTGATTATGTTAAGAATGTGTGTTTATAGGTTAAATGTGGGGACACGCTTTAAGATAATTCTGTTCTGGTCTGTGTCAGTTGGTGATGATGTCAGTAAATAAAATACACTATATGATAATGAAATTAACAGGATATTGATTAAAATGGTATGCACATGCTGTGTGCTATAATTTTGTCATTTTGAGTTTAAGTATAGTCATTTCGAATTGAGGAAACTGGATTAACCATTTACCCATTTTTCACAGATTATTTTAGACTTAGTCTGATTGTCTCCCCTTACTAATATTTACTCCTGTTTTATATTTACGTGTTTGTGAATAGTGGCTTTATTGCAGTTAGTATGTTTAACACTGGGGGGAGCATGGACATTCTCCATAGCAAATAATAGAGGAGTAAGTGGTGTGCAGTCAAGATGGTTTTAATTAAGATGTCTTTTTGTTGGGAAGCATTCTGCTGCTATGGTTATACAGATGGTAGTGATGTAATCATAGCTCTGCATCTGTTTGTCTGTATGTGTGTATGTCTGTCTGTCTCCTCTGCCAGTAAATCACTGACAATAAGATACTAACAACAGTTTAATGCTCAACTCAGAACAGAATGTTCAAAAATGTTTTCTTAGTTCCACAACTCACACAATTATTAAAGAAAATGAAAATTTCTTCTAATCAGCAGGCAATGCCTACAAATAGCTGCACCAAATGCAGATGAGCTTATCAGTGTTTTGGTTCTGACCAATCAGGTCTTATTTAAAGTATCTCAGCCTACTTACCTGTTAATCATGCAGGTTTGTTATATTATTGTGGTTAAAAGACAGTGAAAGATAACTTTAAATTACTGAAGAGGTTTTCTCCATGTGTGACAGGATGTGTTTTATGGTGTCTATTTTCAGCATGTCTGTGTGTGTCTGTAGGAGGAGACAGTGGCAGAACTGAGGACAGTAGAGTCAGAGGCGGTGTCTTACCTGGACCAAATCTCAAGATATTACATCACCAGAGCCAAGCTTGTCTCCAAAATCACCAAGTACCCTCACGTGGTAAGTAGTGTGTATATGGGTGTACAGCAGAAAGTATACAATACACTCACCAAGCACTTTGTTAAGATCGCCATACTAATACTGGTAATCCTCCCTTTGCTCTTAGATCCTCAGTTTTTCATGACATTCAATGTTGAAATGACTGCATCACATCATTTCTGCTGATTTGTCAGCTGCACATTGATGCTGCCAATCTCCTGTTCTACCACATCCTCTGCTCTACTGGATTCAGATCTGGAGACTGGGAGGAAGTGAACTGACGTTCACTGAACTCACTGTCATAGATCAACAGATCAAAATCCCGTTAGATCAACATCAGAAATACTCAAACCAGCCACATTTTTCCTCATTCTGATGAATAATATATGAATATATATTAACTGCTACTATTTTATGCATTGTACTGCTGCCATAAGACGATGTACAGGTGTTCCTAATAAAGTGCTTGGTGTGTGTATAACTGGAGTTGAGCTCTTGTCTGAGAATACAGCTTTGATGAACTGTCAATGTTACATCTCTACTCTGCAGGAGGACTATAGAAGGACAGTGTCTGAGATTGACGAGAAGGAGTACATCAGTTTGAAGATTATTGTTTCAGAGCTCAGGAATCAATATGTGAGTGCTGACTTGTCTTTTTAAACCCTCAGACATACAAGCTGCAGTGAAGCAGGAAAAGGAGGAGCCTGATCTCTAGGTTCTCATTTATAAGAACTCCTCTGCACTATACCTTCAATGAAAAGGATGATATTAATGCATTGCTTGCTATTGTTTGTACTGATGGGAAATGATGTAATGCATGTACCAGCATACATTAGTCCAAAATGAGAAGACATGACGCTGCATCATCAGTACAGTATTTAATATAGCTATCCACTATCATTAGACCTGACATTTGTGTTTTAACCATTTTTTCTATAACATGTTTTATGACCAACTGAATGACTGAATCATCTGTCATATATAGTGTGAATTCCTGGATTAGGGCTTATTGCAGCCTGTTAACTCATTTTTGCAGACCTTTAAATCTTTATGCTAAATTTAACAACAAATCTAATTCTAACATTTCTGCTTGTTGCTGCTTTTAGGTGACTCTCCATGATATGATCCTGAAGAACATTGAGAAGATTAAGAAACCCAGAAGCAGCAACTCTGAAGCTCTTTACTGACAACCCCTACAAACACACACACCAACACCAACATCATCAGCTGTAGGTCTAACAGTACTGACCAGTAATTTCCAGCATGTTTTGGAGTACCTGGTGGTTTTACAACCTCTGGATGATTCATGAGGTATCAAATAAGCTGGTAAATGGTGCTCACTGTTGTGTATATATAAAACCCTATCCAACTGGGTCTCTCACACACCAACACACACATTGCAACTACACCTCCCTGAGCTGTCCACAGCTGTGGTTGGGATCCTCCTCCATTTTTGGTTTAGGCCTTACTCTGCAGCCACCAACATGCTCTCTGACATCTAACCTTTTAGCTGTCCAGTGCTCTGGAACCTGACATCAGACTGTTTTCCCATTAGTATTGTGACAAATCACTGTTGTCACAAAGACCACCTACATAGCCTGTCTCCCATCTGCTGCTCAGCTGGGACTGAAGTTCATAGGCTCCTGCTGTTTTCTCTTCCTGTCTGGGTATTGAGAGTCTTCTGGATGCTGTGCCTTCCAGGATTTATCAACAGCTCTTAAATGTTTTTTTTTCCTCCTTTTTTTCCTTGGGTTTCTTTTTTAGCTCTCTGCCTTACCCACCCAGGCAAAGTTCCCTTTGTTCAGTAGTTGCCCCTGCCCCTCAAACATTCTGTGTACATCGCTGAAGAATATGGACTTTCACAATGCAACTCTGCTTAGTCCTCTCCTGGCCTTATATTGCTCAAATAGAATACGGACAGCTTTTCTCACTGCTTCAGGAAGCAGCTGCGATTGTTTGCATATATATACATTTTTTTATGGAGCTTTTTTGTTCCTGACATGGAGATCCTTCTTCTTTGTTTTTTTGGTTTTGTTTTTTGTCATATATTTATGTCTAGTGACATAAGTGAATGCTGTTGCACCTCCTGTGCAGATGTGGTGGCATTACATTCATCCTCAGTAATGTGCCTCTATGCATCTGTCTTTAGTGAACAAGCAGGCTTGAACTGGAACTTAGAACAGTCCCACACAGCAATTGGGACTGGGATCATGTGATGATATGTATTCAGATATATTTTTTTAAATACAGAAACTGTGTTGCTGTTTTATTTTGGCTTTGAAAGGCCCTGTACACCCATGCTACACCCACACAGATGTACTTATTTTTTTTTTTTTTTAGAGTAAGACTGATTCACTGCTGGCAGTGAACTGACCCTGCCTTAATTCTCTTTGCTCTTGAGTTACCTCAGACAAAATCTGGAGTCTTTTCAACACGATCATCAGTTTTCACCTGTTTTATTGTGTAGTGCAGAATAAAGATTGATTTTTCATTTCATCCTATCATTCGATAATGAAAACTGACACTTTGAAAATCTTGTGCAACTCAACAGTAGTATGGAAAATGATACTGAAGTGAGGGACCGTCTTCAAAGTACATGTGAAATGTGGTTTTATCCAGCTTTTATTTAAGTTTTTGAGTGAAACAGGTTTTTAAGCAAACGAATAAAGGAACATGCCAGTTACGGCTGTCACCTCAAAATCAAGATGTCACTCCCATTCATTTCTGTGAGGAACAGGGTGAGATGTTTTCACTAACCATCATGAAGCGACCTCCTCTCATTCTGCTTGTGCAAAGTTCACTTAAATTAATCTCTGACGCACAAAATCTGGAGCCTCTCAAGTGTCCACACAGTTTGAGAGATGGAGCGGGATTGACCTCTCAAACCGGGAATGCTAATTGTTTGTACTGTTTGCTAAAGTGTTTGATAAATCGCTGTATAATATTCAACAACTAGATTCCTGTTGTGTGCCAGCTACAGAGGGTGATTGATAAGTTTGTGGCCTAAGGCAGAAGGAGGAGTTAAACAGTTCTTGTTACACGCACTTGCAGTTCAAGTCTTTACAGAGTTTGAAGTTAATAACTTTTGTGGTTTTTCTGTTTCATCCAGGAGGCCTATCCCAGCTGACACTGGGTGAGCCTGAGGGGCCAAAGCTGGTGAATAGGGCGGGTGGTGGACGAGATCCACATTCAGCAGATATCTACATAAAGGCTGATGTTGTCCTTTTGTGTATAATGTGAGCTATTTAACTCATCTCTGTCTACCTCAGGCCACAAACTTATCAACCTCTTGTATTTGAAGAACAGGTTCACATTTTTTTAAAGTCTGTCTTATAGTGGCTTATATATTACCAGTCGAATGTTTTAGACCTCCACCATTTTTCCAGTGTTTATTGAAATTTCAGCAGCTCAAGTCCAGTGAATAACTTTAACTGGTGCAAAGGTCAGCAGTAAAGTACCCAATGTAAAAAAATATATATAAATCATCTGGAAAATCATGTACATTTCATAGTAAACAGGCTTTTTTCATGTATGAAGAAATTTCTTCACTTCCAGCTTTCCGGTAGGAAGTAAATGAAGCCTTGAAAGTTAATGCAAACAGTTCCTTCAGCATCCAAACCTCTGGTGTGTGTGACTTCCAAACCCTCTGTCTGTACAAAGGCAGTGTTGGAACAAACTGTGCTACGACACCCTCTGATGGATTGTTAGCAGGATACAGTACTGCTTCCTGTGGTACAGTATTGTCTTATCAGTATACAGCTTTGATTGCAGAGTTCACTGAGACATTATGAGACACTAACACTGAAACAAGTCTTGGCAGCTGTAATTGTTCCTCTTGCCTCCACTGGCTGTGACAACAATAGTAGTTCCAGTATAGCTTATGTGGGACAAAACATGCATACAAATTCAGTTTACATTACTTCATCAGTGAGTTAGCCAAATCAAGGGGGTATCTACCAAAGACTCTGATCTTCAGAATATATGTTAACACAGAACAGAAACTCTGGATTTTGTCCTCAATCTTACAGTGGAACATTACGTTGGAATTGCATCAGGAAGGGATCTTGTAATGGCCAGTATGGACTGGAGGACCAGTTGCACCCACCAATAACTCCTCTAATGTACATACAGTATAGACACGGGAGTATTGCATTAACATTGACTTGAAAACAATGTAAACCTGTCCTTCGGTGTTTTTTTTATTCAAACAGTATTTTGAATTTTAAATAAAAAGTAACAGCCTTGATTGAAGTGTGTGACTTACTGCCATACTGTACTTTCAGTGTTTCCCAGAAGTAATGTTTTTATCTCTCTAAGAGTTGATATTTTGTCTCATAAGGAAAAGTCAGCTACTAATTTTGCATATATATATATATATAAATCATATTGTCTTTTCCCTCTAACAGGGTAACTCTGGTATTTTTATGGGTGTATATGATAGATGAGGATAGATAATTGATCCAAACACTTTTGAAATAAAAATAGTCAGTGCAGTATTGAGCATGAACTGTATACTCAGCAACGATGAACAGCTGATGCAGTGTAATCCAACTGGGTATTTGTTAGTTACTGTGTGGTACTTCTATGCATGTAAAGGATGTCAACACTTCTTTCACTACTAAAAGTCACACAATAACACTAACAGTTATTAACTGTCAGTGGAGTCTGGTACTGATGTACTGTGATGTTTCTGATTAAACAAAAAGGACCTTACTCTTTAATAAAACACTATATTTCTATGGGAAAAAACTATTAGGAATCATATCCACAATGTTGTATAATAACAACCTGAGCCTTTCAATGAAAAAAACAAGCTTTTTGGTGGACAATTGCACAATTGGATTACCTTGCAGCTGCTATTGCAGTTGTCAGGTACACAATTCTTGCTCAATACTGCACTGATTCCAAAGAGTTTTGTCTATCAGGCATTTACACCCAAAACATGGTTCCAAAATACTGGACTTATCTTTTAAGTTGACTATCATCCAATTGGCACAGTTTACAAGCTAACAATTACTTCACACTAGCACTACTACTGTACTATAGCAAAGAAAAAGTGATCAAATTGACAATATTCATAAGATATGAAATTATAAATACAATACAAAAAAGTCACATTCCAGCAAAGCCACTTATTTAAATGTATTGCAAAAAGTGCCTATGTCACTGGTTCATAAACCAAAAAATAGTATACCCTACTTCTCATGGGAAAGTGCAAGGAATGTCAGCTTTAGTTTTGTATACAATGTTATGTATTGCTCAAAGCAGCATTATTTAGTTATGTGTTTTTAGATTTGTGTTTGATGTCTATGCAGTAGACAGTGTATGTACCTGGCTTTCATAGCTCACAAATAAAAACAGAGGTTTTGTCAGTGGAGTTATTTGCTTTAGTATAGCTATGGTGATTATTTCTCGACTGAGATTTGGGAGGTTCCATAATGCTGTTGCTGTGTGAGCACTGAACAACACCTGCCCTTTTGCAAAAGCACTACACAGAGGTCAGGTGTGTGGTGCCTGGGAATTCCTTCACAGCACTCAGGATGAAGGAAAAAGCAGGTTCAGTAACACCAGTTCTATAGGGGTACAAACCCATGTTTATTATTTTGCATCCTCAGTTGAAATTGCTGTAATAAATTTGTCCTCACTCAATTGTGAGTGGTGAGTGGGAACTCTTGCTGTGTGCACTGCATGAGTGTTGGTCTGTGCAGGTGTGTTTAGGTGTCCCTGGACAACGTCTACTTGTGTTTGCTACTTGTCCAAACATTATTACATTGTCCTGCAATTTCAACAAATGCCAGATGACTTAGTAAAGCAGAGCCTGTGCAGGGTAAAGTACTCATTTTTCATTCACTAAGCAGCTGGTCCCCAGATCAACTCCCGGTTCAGCCGGACCTTTACTGCGTGTCATTCCCCTGCTCTCTCTCCCTGTTTCCTCTCTCATCTCCACTGTCCTAAAATAAAGTTGACCCCCCCCCCCCCCACACACACACACACACACAAAAAAAAAACAAAGGTTATGCTCAGCAAATTTCTTGATGGAGGGCAGCATAGTGTGCAGTGGGGGGGGGGGCTGTATTGTATTGAAGGACAGTGAGTTCAAATTTATTCTTTCCTCCTGACTTTCCCTAAATGCAATGGCACCAAGATAAACATATGCTCTTTGCGCTGTGCCTTGTCTACACTGAACTATAAACCATAGATTTTGGTTCATGGTGCGTGATTGGACCAGTCAGAAAACCAGTAACAACAGCCAGTAAACTCTGGGGGATCACCTCACCAGGTATGGAAAGCTTTTACAGAGGCACACTGAACAGGTCCAAGATTTGATTTGTTCCACAAGCCACTGTGTATAAGTGGTATACATAATGGACAGATGGATGGATGGATAATTGATGATAGTTTCATTATCTGTTCTTGTATGATGAGACTAATAAACGGATCAATCTAATATTACATGATTGGAAGTTCCTTGATGGCAGCATTGGTCATGTGGTCCAGGGAGTTGACAGCCCTTATTCAGTCCATAGATACCTTTCATTTTCTGCACACTGGTCAAACTCCATCTGCTTCTTAGCAGTTGACACCAGTTGTCCTCTTAGGAGGCACTTCTCACAATGGAGGACTAGCAAATAACACATTAGTGTTCATCACAGCTATAGGAAAACTGACTTCATGGGGGATTATATCCTCTTTGACAGATGATATCTGCCACAGAGGAATATGTTTTTAGTCTGGTCGTGCAATAGTAAACACGGTGACAGCACTGCAATTTTACTGGTCAGAAATAACACTGGTTTCACCAAAAAGGAAATTCATCCTAGAATTTCATCATCTGAACAAAAGATGTATTTTATTTATTTATTTATTTTTTTTTTTTTTTACCAAATCTAACTGTATAACTATTTGTTATAAATTGCAATTTTCTTGTCTGAAAATTAGACAGGGAATATTACACAAAATAGAACACAATGTAACAAACCTGCTTTGAAGTAGCTGAGGCTGCTTTCCCTGCAGCCTTTAATAAGTCTTCCACTGATGCGCCATTGTGTTTGGTTTCCTTCCTTTCCCTTACTGTTTTAGGGAAGGACACATTGATAAGCTGCCCAGCTTATATGTTGGGAAATCAACAAAAACTTGTGTTGTCAGTAGCCACTCAGAAAACTTGCTACTTACAGCCTCCAGATGTTACAGAACTAGAGCAGTTTAGTGAGGATAAGGCCCACCCACTGCTGTGATTGTTTCTAAAAATTCCAAGAATATCTATCCCAGAATAGTAATGGCAGACTATGTATGGGTGTAGTGGGTTTTTAAAGGGTTTTTTAATTCCAATTTTCCAATTTCTTATCATTTGTGGCTGTATGTAATGTAGTAAAAACTATGAAAATCTTTTGTTACTTTTGTTGTTTTTTTTTAGGAAATGTGATGAACTCAGTGGTTGATGGCTGTTTACAGCAGGTAGTTTGGATAGTATTTTTTGCCACATGTTTTCTTTTATTTATCCAAATAAGTTTGACTAACCTGGGGTGTGTTTACAATCTGTCTGATCATCCGAATGCTCATGTTTCCTTCCTGCTAGACTTCTTTCTTCTTATATTGCAGCATTTTGGTTTGCCCCATTTGTGGACCCCAATATTGTGTACTGTGTTACTGGCCTGTAACTCAAAGTTTGTTTCCAGAAACATGGGGTCATTTTGATTTCCAGCAGAAATCTGAGAAGCATCTTGAGTCAGTTATTCAGTCCTGTTCTCTTGAGTTAAGAAATATTACAAAACCACACCACCTCATTTTTCCATAACATAAGCAAATCATCCATTGTTTTGTCCTTTCTCATCTTGAATACTGTGATTCTCTGTGCTACTGTTCAGGCCACTGTAGCATGTATCATTTACTTTAAATTCTTGTTCATGGCAGTGCCCACAACAAGAAGGTTCGGGGTTTGAACCCCCAGGTTCAGGCTTTACTTTGTGGAGTTTGTGTGGGTTCTCTCCGGTACTCCAGCTTTCTCCCATAGTCCAAAGACATGCAGGTTATTGTTGACTGTAGGTGTGAGTGTGAATCTGAATGGTTGTTTGTCTGGATATGTCAGCCCTGTGAGACTGGCAATCTGTCTAGGGTGTACCCTGCCTCTCGTCCAATGTCGGCTAGCCCCCACAACCCTCAAGGATAAGACATGCATGTAACATCAGAGCTTACCTGAGAGCCTGCAGCTCACCTGTCTGTGTCACTCAGCTGCTGCTGTCACAATTTTTCAGGTAAAATGTTGTATGCCTGTTTATTAAACAAGATGGGCAAGCTGTGGTTAATTTAACCTAATAATGTACATGTCTTGACATTATGAAAGCAACAGTTAGTGTCTTTTATATTTTGGTAGAGCTCAAGTACAAGGGCATGATAGAAAGGCTGAAAGGATATATGTAATATGTGAACATGTTAGATTAACATTATTAGACATTGGTATTATTTTATAATTTTAACATAATATATATTCTATTGATTGGTTTGTTAAATACATAGCTCTTCAATTGAAAAAAATCCTGACTGAGGACTTCATAATTCATGCATGAAAGGGTCAATGACCCACATACAGGAATAGCTCTTGATCACATATAAACCACATATAAAATTATTTCATACAATAATTTCTCACCTTTGTCTTTGTTTGGATTGGTTACACAACATTTTATTAGCTAAACTTGGCTGTTACTTGCATTTTTTTTCTTCTTTACTGCTGCCTTGAGAAAATACAAGGCTATAAAGATATTCAAGATATTGAACACACACACACAACACACACACACATTAACGATCACTGAACCTTACATGCACTCATATCTCATCTTCTGGTTCTGGTCTGGGAATGGAGTTTGGGGGATGGGGGTTGGGGCAGTTGTGCCCTTTCTTCACTGGTCTGGTTTCAATTTTCTCCCTCCTGGGAAAACCAAAAGTAGTGTGAGGCTTATACACGTGTGTGTGTGTGTGTGTGTGTGTGTGTGTGTGTGTGTGTGTGTGTGTGTCAGTGAAGTTAAACATTGTAAGTGGTTCTCTGCCTCAGATGTCAGTTTCCTCTGTGACTTGTACTTGTTTAAAAAAGGCAGTGACAGGATGTTAATAACAAAAGAGAGCAGGGCTCCCATGAAAAATCCAGCAAAACCTGCACTTAAAGGCCAGATAAGGCTGTGCTGAGGTGATACTTACCTTGATTCAATAACTCTAACTCTGTTGTACCTTATACATCTTGTCATTTTGTTGTCACCCCCCCTCACACATTAATAGTTTGTTAGTTTATTGACTTAAATATCACAAGGCAAACATAGAAAGTAGCTTTACATGATCAAGGACACATCCAATAATATATGGACAGATACACACAAACATTTCTGTTTTGTAAATAAACTTTGGTTGTTGCATTTGTTTTCAGTTTCCTGTTCCTTTTTTCCCTGGGTAATTTTAAATTGTTATTCCCTCATCCCCTGGCCACCTTTGGCATCACAACAGGAAGAGGTCTGGAGCAACCAGGACTCTTCCCGGACCTGGCTGCTATTGAAGAAAAATTATTTGTCCTTAGTTCAAAGTTTGCCTGTGGTGGTGGTGGTTTATTAGTATTCTAGAATATGGTCAGTTTACTAATGCACAGAGCAAACTTACCTAGAGTGAAGGGCAGGAGGACAGTTTTACAGCGGGTAAAGGGGCAGTGGTCATACTTTACGTAAATGCAGGGGTGAACAAAGGTTGCATGAGTGGTGAAATGTCAGGGTTGCACTACAGTTGGGATCACAGAAGGAATGGGTATTTGCATCACAGACTCACAGTGACACAGACGAGACCATTTGTTGACTTTGGTCAGGAAGGAGCCCCCAGATTTAATCAGTTAACCAAGGTAAGGGTATTGCAGGGTGTGATGTAATCACCATAGAAAATCCAAATCCAGGTGTGCAGAGCAGTGTGAAATCCAGGAAGACTCATTTAACTGAGCACTAAGTAAAGGTTCTAAATATGTATTGTGCATATGTGCATATATATATATATATATATATATATATATATATATATATATATATATATATATGGTAATGGTAAGTTCAGCATGGCCTTATCTGGCCTTTAAGTGCAGGTTTTGTTGGATTTTTCATCGGACTCCTGTTTTCTTTTGTTGTTAACATCCTGTCACTGCCTTTCTAAACAAGTACAAGTCACAGCGGAAACTGACATCTGAGGCAGAGAACCGCTTACAATGTTTAACTTCAGCGACATACACTCACACAAACACACGCACGCACACACACACACACACACACACACACACAGAGAGAGTTAATAACATTAATATTTTTCAAAACCAAATGCAGCAGACCATCTTACACAAAAAATTCTCTCCTTTTATTAAAAGAAGAAACAACAAAAACAACAACACAATTGCTCAGAATGATGCACTGTAGAAAAATATACTAAAAATGATAAACTAATCAAACATTAGTTCAGTAGTCACAGCCTCAGGCCACATCAGAGTG
>NW_026116838.1:0-21585 GCF_001640805.2 Lates calcarifer
ACTTTCTCCTCTCCTTTCACTAGACAGCAGTTTTTCATTCTGAGCTTAGTGAGCGAGCAGAAGCCGAGACAGGAGGACTTTCCGACACGGGACTCACTGTGAGCAGAAGCCGAGACAAGATGATTTCATACGCGGGACTCACTGTGAGTCGACAGATGGGAAAAAGATCCCCCTCGCGGCTCACAGTTTCCATACATCCCGACTGTACATGAACAATAGAATTTGACCAATATTCATATAAACGTGAATGAGATTTGACATTCTCCTCTCCTTTCACTAGACAGCAGTTTTTCATTCTGAGCTTAATGAGCGAGCAGAAGCCGAGACAGCAGAACCTTCAGACGCAGGACTCGCTGTGAGCAGAAGCCGAGACAGGCGGACTGTCAGACGCGGGAATCACTGTGAGCAGAAGCCGAGACAGCAGGACTTTCAGATGCGGGACTCACTGTGAGCAGAAGCCGTGACAGGAGGATTTTCAGACGGGGTTCACTGTGAGTCCACAGACGGGAAAATGTTTCCCCTCGGTCACGGACTGTTTCAATACATCCCTATAGTTCATGAAAATTAGAATTGGACCAATATTCGTAGTAAAGTGGCTGAAATCTCATCTTCTCTTCTCCGTTCATTGGAGACGGCATTTGATAATTCTGAGCTTAGAGAGAGCAGAAGTGGTTAGACGAAGACTTTCAGATACCATACTCAGTGTGAGTCCACAGAAGGGAAAAATATCTCCCTCGGCCACTTTCATACATCCAGATTGTTGATGAACATTATAATTTGACAAACACTTTTATTAAATTGGCTGAGATTTTACTTTTCTCCTCTCCTTTCACTAGACAGCAGTTTTTCATTCTGAGCTTAATGAGCGAGCAGAAGCCGAGATAGGAGGACTTTCAGACGCGGGACTCAATGTGAGTCGACAGACGGGAAAAGATCCCCTCGGTGGCTCACAGTTTCCATACATCCCGACTGTACATGAACAATAGAATTTGACCAATATTCATATAAACGTGAATGAGATTTGACTTTCTCCTCTCCTTTCACTAGACAGCAGATTTTCATTCTGAGCTTAGTGAGCGCGCAGAAGCCGAGATAGGAGGAATTTCAAACGCGGGACTCAATGTGAGCAGAAGCCGAGACAGGAGGGCTTTCAGACGCGGCACTCTCTGTGAGTACACAGAAGGGAAAATGTTTCCCCTCTGTCTCGGACTGTTTTTATATATCCCGACTGTACATGAACATTACAATTTGAGCAATATTCATATAAACGTAGTTGATATTTGACATTCTCCTCTCCATTCACTAGACAGCAGATTTTCATTCTGAGCTTAGTGAGCGAGCAGAAGCCGAGACAGGAGGACTTTCAGACGCGGGACTCACCTGTGAGTCCTCAGAAGGGAAAATATCCCGGTCGGCCGCTGACCGTTTCCATACACCCAGATCATTCACAACCATTCGAATTTAACAAACATTCATATTAAAGTGGCTGAATTGTCATTTTCTCCTCTCCTTTCGCTGGAGACAGCATTTGTTAATTGTGAGCTTTATCAGCGACAGAAAGAAGTAAAACGCAGGTGTTGACTCACTGGCCTCAGACTGCTGTCTATTTTGTTTATCCATGAAATGAAAGTTGATAAACATTGGATATTGAGCAGCGATACGCGGATTTTCGGGCTTTTTCACACACTGGTCTGAAATGCAGCCTCTAAAGAAGGTCTCTCCTTTCACATGAGACAGCAGTCGTTAATTGTGAGTTTAATGAGAGAGCAGAAGCGGATACACGAAGACTTTCAGATACCATACTCAGTGTGAGTCCACAGAAGGGAAAAAGATCTCCCTCGGTGGCTCACAGTTTCCATACAACCCGACTGTACATGAACAATAGAATTTGACCAATATTCATAAACGTGAATGAGATTTGACTTTCTCCTCTCCTTTCACTAGACAGCAGTTTTTCATTCTGAGCTTAGTGAGCGAGCAGAAGCCGAGACAGGAGGACTTTCCGACACGGGACTCACTGTGAGCAGAAGCCGAGACAAGATGATTTTCATACGCGGGACTCACTGTGAGTCGACAGACGGGAAAAAGATCCCCCTCGGCGGCTCACAGTTTCCATACATCCCCGACTGTACATGAACAATAGAATTTGACCAATATTCATATAAACGTGAATGAGATTTGACTTTCTCCTCTCCTTTCACTAGACAGCAGTTTTTCATTCTAAACTTAATGAGCGAGCAGAAGCCGAGACAGGAGGACCTTCAGACGCGGGACTCGCTGTGAGCAGAAGCCGAGACAGCAGGACTTTCAGATGCGGGACTCACTGTGAGCAGAAGCCGTGACAGGAGGACTTTCAGACGGGGTTCACTGTGAGTCCACAGACGTGATAATGTTTCCCCTCGGTCACGGACTGTTTCCATACATCCCTATAGTTCATGAAAATTAGAATTGGACCAATATTCATAGTAAAGTGGCTGAAATCTCATCTTCTCTTCTCCGTTCACTGGAGATAGCATTTGATAATTCTGAGCTTAGAGAGAGCAGAAGCGGATACACGAAGACTTTCAGATACCATACTCAGTGTGAGTCCACAGAAGGGAAAAATATCCCGGTCGGCCACTTTCATACATCCAGATTGTTGATGAACATTAGAATTTGACAAACACTTTTATTAAATTGGCTGAGATTTTATTTTCTCCTCTCCTTTCACTAGACAGCAGTTTTTCATTCTGAGCTTAGTGAGCGAGCAGAAGCCGAGACAGGAGGACTTTCAGACGGGGTTCACTGTGAGTCCACAGACGGGAAAATGTTTCCCCTCGGTCACGGACTGTTTCCATACATCCCTATAGTTCATGAAAATTAGAATTGGACCAATATTCATAGTAAAGTGGCTGAAATCTCATCTTCTCTTCTCCGTTCACTGGAGACAGCATTTGATAATTCTGAGCTTAATGAGCGAGCAGAAGCCGAGACAGGAGGACTTTCAGACGCGGGACTCACTGTGAGTCCTCATAAGGGAAAATATCCCGGTCGGCCGCTGACCGTTTCCATACACCCAGATCATTCACAACCATTCGAATTTAACAAACATTCATATTAAAGTGGCTGAATTGTCATTTTCTCCTCTCCTTTCGCTGGAGACAGCATTTGTTAATTGTGAGCTTTATCAGCGACAGAAAGAAGTAAAACGCAGGTGTTGACTCACTGGCCTCAGACTGCTGTCTATTTTGTTTATCCATGAAATGAAAGTTGATAAACATTGGATATTGAGCAGCGATACGCGGATTTTCGGGCTTTTTCACACACTGGTCTGAAATGCAGCCTCTAAAGAAGGTCTCTCCTTTCACATAAGACAGCAGTCGTTAATTGTGAGTTTAATGAGAGAGCAGAAGCGGATACACGAAGACTTTCAGATACCATACTCAGTGTGAGTCCACAGAAGGGAAAAAGATCTCCCTCGGTGGCTCACAGTTTCCATACAACCCGACTGTACATGATGAATAGAATTTGACCAATATTCATATAAAAGTGAATGAGATTTTACATTCTCCTCTCCTTTCACTAGACAGCAGTTTTTCATTCTGAGCTTAATGAGCGAGCAGAAGCCGAGACAGCAGAACCTTCAGACGCGGGACTCGCTGTGAGCAGAAGCCGAGACAGGCGGACTGTCAGACGCGGGAATCACTGTGAGCAGAAGCCGAGACAGCAGGACTTTCAGATGCGGGACTCACTGTGAGCAGAAGCCGTGACAGGAGGACTTTCAGACGGGGTTCACTGTGTGTCCACAGACGGGATAATGTTTCCCCTCGGTCACGGACTGTTTCCATACATCCCTATAGTCCATGAAAATTAGAATTGGACCAATATTAATAGTAAAGTGGCTGAAATCTCATCTTCTCTTCTCCGTTCATTGGAGACAGCATTTGATAATTCTGAGATTAGAGAGAGCAGAAGCGGATACACGAAGACTTTCAGATACCATACTCAGTGTGAGTCCACAGAATGGAAAAAGATCTCCCTCGGTGGCTCACAGTTTCCATACAACCCGACTGTACATGAACAATAGAATTTGACCAATATTCATAAACGTGAATGAGATTTTACTTTCTCCTCTCCTTTCACTAGACAGCAGTTTTTCATTCTGAGCTTAGTGAGCGAGCAGAAGCCGAGACAGGAGGACTTTCCGACACGGGACTCACTGTGAGCAGAAGCCGAGACAAGATGATTTTCATACGCGGGACTCACTGTGAGTCGACAGATGGGAAAAAGATCCCCCTCGGCGGCTCACAGTTTCCATACATCCCGACTGTACATGAACAATAGAATTTGACCAATATTCATATAAACGTGAATGAGATTTGACATTCTCCTCTCCTTTCACTAGACAGCAGTTTTTCATTCTGAGCTTAATGAGCGAGCAGAAGCCGAGACAGCAGAACCTTCAGACGCAGGACTCGCTGTGAGCAGAAGCCGAGACAGGCGGACTGTCAGACGCGGGAATCACTGTGAGCAGAAGCCGAGACAGCAGGACTTTCAGATGCGGGACTCACTGTGAGCAGAAGCCGTGACAGGAGGATTTTCAGACGGGGTTCACTGTGAGTCCACAGACGGGAAAATGTTTCCCCTCGGTCACGGACTGTTTCAATACATCCCTATAGTTCATGAAAATTAGAATTGGACCAATATTCGTAGTAAAGTGGCTGAAATCTCATCTTCTCTTCTCCGTTCATTGGAGACGGCATTTGATAATTCTGAGCTTAGAGAGAGCAGAAGTGGTTAGACGAAGACTTTCAGATACCATACTCAGTGTGAGTCCACAGAAGGGAAAAATATCTCCCTCGGCCACTTTCATACATCCAGATTGTTGATGAACATTATAATTTGACAAACACTTTTATTAAATTGGCTGAGATTTGACTTTCTCCTCTCCTTTCACTAGACAGCAGTTTTTCATTCTGAGCTTAATGAGCGAGCAGAAGCCGAGATAGGAGGACTTTCAGACGCGGGACTCAATGTGAGTCGACAGACGGGAAAAAGATCCCCCTCGGTGGCTCACAGTTTCCATACATCCCGACTGTACATGAACAATAGAATTTGACCAATATTCATATAAACGTGAATGAGATTTGACTTTCTCCTCTCCTTTCACTAGACAGCAGATTTTCATTCTGAGCTTAGTGAGCGCGCAGAAGCCGAGATAGGAGGAATTTCAAACGCGGGACTCAATGTGAGCAGAAGCCGAGACAGGAGGGCTTTCAGACGCGGCACTCTCTGTGAGTACACAGAAGGGAAAATGTTTCCCCTCTGTCTCGGACTGTTTTTATATATCCCGACTGTACATGAACATTACAATTTGAGCAATATTCATATAAACGTAGTTGATATTTGACATTCTCCTCTCCATTCACTAGACAGCAGATTTTCATTCTGAGCTTAGTGAGCGAGCAGAAGCCGAGACAGGAGGACTTTCAGACGCGGGACTCACTGTGAGTCCTCAGAAGGGAAAATATCCCGGTCGGCCGCTGACCGTTTCCATACACCCAGATCATTCACAACCATTCGAATTTAACAAACATTCATATTAAAGTGGCTGAATTGTCATTTTCTCCTCTCCTTTCGCTGGAGACAGCATTTGTTAATTGTGAGCTTTATCAGCGACAGAAAGAAGTAAAACGCAGGTGTTGACTCACTGGCCTCAGACTGCTGTCTATTTTGTTTATCCATGAAATGAAAGTTGATAAACATTGGATATTGAGCAGCGATACGCGGATTTTCGGGCTTTTTCACACACTGGTCTGAAATGCAGCCTCTAAAGAAGGTCTCTCCTTTCACATGAGACAGCAGTCGTTAATTGTGAGTTTAATGAGAGAGCAGAAGCGGATACACGAAGACTTTCAGATACCATACTCAGTGTGAGTCCACAGAAGGGAAAAAGATCTCCCTCGGTGGCTCACAGTTTCCATACAACCCGACTGTACATGAACAATAGAATTTGACCAATATTCATAAACGTGAATGAGATTTGACTTTCTCCTCTCCTTTCACTAGACAGCAGTTTTTCATTCTGAGCTTAATGAGCGAGCAGAAGCCGAGACAGGAGGACTTTCCGACACGGGACTCACTGTGAGCAGAAGCCGAGACAAGATGATTTTCATACGCGGGACTCACTGTGAGTCGACAGACGGGAAAAAGATCCCCCTCGGCGGCTCACAGTTTCCATACATCCCCGACTGTACATGAACAATAGAATTTGACCAATATTCATATAAACGTGAATGAGATTTGACTTTCTCCTCTCCTTTCACTAGACAGCAGTTTTTCATTCTAAACTTAATGAGCGAGCAGAAGCCGAGACAGGAGGACCTTCAGACGCGGGACTCGCTGTGAGCAGAAGCCGAGACAGCAGGACTTTCAGATGCGGGACTCACTGTGAGCAGAAGCCGTGACAGGAGGACTTTCAGACGGGGTTCACTGTGAGTCCACAGACGGGATAATGTTTCCCCTCGGTCACGGACTGTTTCCATACATCCCTATAGTTCATGAAAATTAGAATTGGACCAATATTCATAGTAAAGTGGCTGAAATCTCATCTTCTCTTCTCCGTTCACTGGAGATAGCATTTGATAATTCTGAGCTTAGAGAGAGCAGAAGCGGATACACGAAGACTTTCAGATACCATACTCAGTGTGAGTCCACAGAAGGGAAAAATATCCCGGTCGGCCACTTTCATACATCCAGATTGTTGATGAACATTAGAATTTGACAAACACTTTTATTAAATTGGCTGAGATTTTATTTTCTCCTCTCCTTTCACTAGACAGCAGTTTTTCATTCTGAGCTTAGTGAGCGAGCAGAAGCCGAGACAGGAGGACTTTCAGACGGGGTTCACTGTGAGTCCACAGACGGGAAAATGTTTCCCCTCGGTCACGGACTGTTTCCATACATCCCTATAGTTCATGAAAATTAGAATTGGACCAATATTCATAGTAAAGTGGCTGAAATCTCATCTTCTCTTCTCCGTTCACTGGAGACAGCATTTGATAATTCTGAGCTTAATGAGCGAGCAGAAGCCGAGACAGGAGGACTTTCAGACGCGGGACTCACTGTGAGTCCTCATAAGGGAAAATATCCCGGTCGGCCGCTGACCGTTTCCATACACCCAGATCATTCACAACCATTCGAATTTAACAAACATTCATATTAAAGTGGCTGAATTGTCATTTTCTCCTCTCCTTTCGCTGGAGACAGCATTTGTTAATTGTGAGCTTTATCAGCGACAGAAAGAAGTAAAACGCAGGTGTTGACTCACTGGCCTCAGACTGCTGTCTATTTTGTTTATCCATGAAATGAAAGTTGATAAACATTGGATATTGAGCAGCGATACGCGGATTTTCGGGCTTTTTCACACACTGGTCTGAAATGCAGCCTCTAAAGAAGGTCTCTCCTTTCACATAAGACAGCAGTCGTTAATTGTGAGTTTAATGAGAGAGCAGAAGCGGATACACGAAGACTTTCAGATACCATACTCAGTGTGAGTCCACAGAAGGGAAAAAGATCTCCCTCGGTGGCTCACAGTTTCCATACAACCCGACTGTACATGATGAATAGAATTTGACCAATATTCATATAAAAGTGAATGAGATTTTACATTCTCCTCTCCTTTCACTAGACAGCAGTTTTTCATTCTGAGCTTAATGAGCGAGCAGAAGCCGAGACAGCAGAACCTTCAGACGCGGGACTCGCTGTGAGCAGAAGCCGAGACAGGCGGACTGTCAGACGCGGGAATCACTGTGAGCAGAAGCCGAGACAGGAGGACTTTCAGATGCGGGACTCACTGTGAGCAGAAGCCGTGACAGGAGGACTTTCAGACGGGGTTCACTGTGTGTCCACAGACGGGATAATGTTTCCCCTCGGTCACGGACTGTTTCCATACATCCCTATAGTCCATGAAAATTAGAATTGGACCAATATTAATAGTAAAGTGGCTGAAATCTCATCTTCTCTTCTCCGTTCATTGGAGACAGCATTTGATAATTCTGAGATTAGAGAGAGCAGAAGCGGATACACGAAGACTTTCAGATACCATACTCAGTGTGAGTCCACAGAATGGAAAAAGATCTCCCTCGGTGGCTCACAGTTTCCATACAACCCGACTGTACATGAACAATAGAATTTGACCAATATTCATAAACGTGAATGAGATTTTACTTTCTCCTCTCCTTTCACTAGACAGCAGTTTTTCATTCTGAGCTTAGTGAGCGAGCAGAAGCCGAGACAGGAGGACTTTCCGACACGGGACTCACTGTGAGCAGAAGCCGAGACAAGATGATTTTCATACGCGGGACTCACTGTGAGTCGACAGATGGGAAAAAGATCCCCCTCGGCGGCTCACAGTTTCCATACATCCCGACTGTACATGAACAATAGAATTTGACCAATATTCATATAAACGTGAATGAGATTTGACATTCTCCTCTCCTTTCACTAGACAGCAGTTTTTCATTCTGAGCTTAATGAGCGAGCAGAAGCCGAGACAGCAGAACCTTCAGACGCAGGACTCGCTGTGAGCAGAAGCCGAGACAGGCGGACTGTCAGACGCGGGAATCACTGTGAGCAGAAGCCGAGACAGCAGGACTTTCAGATGCGGGACTCACTGTGAGCAGAAGCCGTGACAGGAGGATTTTCAGACGGGGTTCACTGTGAGTCCACAGACGGGAAAATGTTTCCCCTCGGTCACGGACTGTTTCAATACATCCCTATAGTTCATGAAAATTAGAATTGGACCAATATTCGTAGTAAAGTGGCTGAAATCTCATCTTCTCTTCTCCGTTCATTGGAGACGGCATTTGATAATTCTGAGCTTAGAGAGAGCAGAAGTGGTTAGACGAAGACTTTCAGATACCATACTCAGTGTGAGTCCACAGAAGGGAAAAATATCTCCCTCGGCCACTTTCATACATCCAGATTGTTGATGAACATTATAATTTGACAAACACTTTTATTAAATTGGCTGAGATTTGACTTTCTCCTCTCCTTTCACTAGACAGCAGTTTTTCATTCTGAGCTTAATGAGCGAGCAGAAGCCGAGATAGGAGGACTTTCAGACGCGGGACTCAATGTGAGTCGACAGACGGGAAAAAGATCCCCCTCGGTGGCTCACAGTTTCCATACATCCCGACTGTACATGAACAATAGAATTTGACCAATATTCATATAAACGTGAATGAGATTTGACTTTCTCCTCTCCTTTCACTAGACAGCAGATTTTCATTCTGAGCTTAGTGAGCGCGCAGAAGCCGAGATAGGAGGAATTTCAAACGCGGGACTCAATGTGAGCAGAAGCCGAGACAGGAGGGCTTTCAGACGCGGCACTCTCTGTGAGTACACAGAAGGGAAAATGTTTCCCCTCTGTCTCGGACTGTTTTTATATATCCCGACTGTACATGAACATTACAATTTGAGCAATATTCATATAAACGTAGTTGATATTTGACATTCTCCTCTCCATTCACTAGACAGCAGATTTTCATTCTGAGCTTAGTGAGCGAGCAGAAGCCGAGACAGGAGGACTTTCAGACGCGGGACTCACTGTGAGTCCTCAGAAGGGAAAATATCCCGGTCGGCCGCTGACCGTTTCCATACACCCAGATCATTCACAACCATTCGAATTTAACAAACATTCATATTAAAGTGGCTGAATTGTCATTTTCTCCTCTCCTTTCGCTGGAGACAGCATTTGTTAATTGTGAGCTTTATCAGCGACAGAAAGAAGTAAAACGCAGGTGTTGACTCACTGGCCTCAGACTGCTGTCTATTTTGTTTATCCATGAAATGAAAGTTGATAAACATTGGATATTGAGCAGCGATACGCGGATTTTCGGGCTTTTTCACACACTGGTCTGAAATGCAGCCTCTAAAGAAGGTCTCTCCTTTCACATGAGACAGCAGTCGTTAATTGTGAGTTTAATGAGAGAGCAGAAGCGGATACACGAAGACTTTCAGATACCATACTCAGTGTGAGTCCACAGAAGGGAAAAAGATCTCCCTCGGTGGCTCACAGTTTCCATACAACCCGACTGTACATGAACAATAGAATTTGACCAATATTCATAAACGTGAATGAGATTTGACTTTCTCCTCTCCTTTCACTAGACAGCAGTTTTTCATTCTGAGCTTAGTGAGCGAGCAGAAGCCGAGACAGGAGGACTTTCCGACACGGGACTCACTGTGAGCAGAAGCCGAGACAAGATGATTTTCATACGCGGGACTCACTGTGAGTCGACAGACGGGAAAAAGATCCCCCTCGGCGGCTCACAGTTTCCATACATCCCCGACTGTACATGAACAATAGAATTTGACCAATATTCATATAAACGTGAATGAGATTTGACTTTCTCCTCTCGTTTCACTAGACAGCAGTTTTTCATTCTAAACTTAATGAGCGAGCAGAAGCCGAGACAGGAGGACCTTCAGACGCGGGACTCGCTGTGAGCAGAAGCCGAGACAGCAGGACTTTCAGATGCGGGACTCACTGTGAGCAGAAGCCGTGACAGGAGGACTTTCAGACGGGGTTCACTGTGAGTCCACAGACGTGATAATGTTTCCCCTCGGTCACGGACTGTTTCCATACATCCCTATAGTTCATGAAAATTAGAATTGGACCAATATTCATAGTAAAGTGGCTGAAATCTCATCTTCTCTTCTCCGTTCACTGGAGATAGCATTTGATAATTCTGAGCTTAGAGAGAGCAGAAGCGGATACACGAAGACTTTCAGATACCATACTCAGTGTGAGTCCACAGAAGGGAAAAATATCCCGGTCGGCCACTTTCATACATCCAGATTGTTGATGAACATTAGAATTTGACAAACACTTTTATTAAATTGGCTGAGATTTTATTTTCTCCTCTCCTTTCACTAGACAGCAGTTTTTCATTCTGAGCTTAGTGAGCGAGCAGAAGCCGAGACAGGAGGACTTTCAGACGGGGTTCACTGTGAGTCCACAGACGGGAAAATGTTTCCCCTCGGTCACGGACTGTTTCCATACATCCCTATAGTTCATGAAAATTAGAATTGGACCAATATTCATAGTAAAGTGGCTGAAATCTCATCTTCTCTTCTCCGTTCACTGGAGACAGCATTTGATAATTCTGAGCTTAATGAGCGAGCAGAAGCCGAGACAGGAGGACTTTCAGACGCGGGACTCACTGTGAGTCCTCATAAGGGAAAATATCCCGGTCGGCCGCTGACCGTTTCCATACACCCAGATCATTCACAACCATTCGAATTTAACAAACATTCATATTAAAGTGGCTGAATTGTCATTTTCTCCTCTCCTTTCGCTGGAGACAGCATTTGTTAATTGTGAGCTTTATCAGCGACAGAAAGAAGTAAAACGCAGGTGTTGACTCACTGGCCTCAGACTGCTGTCTATTTTGTTTATCCATGAAATGAAAGTTGATAAACATTGGATATTGAGCAGCGATACGCGGATTTTCGGGCTTTTTCACACACTGGTCTGAAATGCAGCCTCTAAAGAAGGTCTCTCCTTTCACATAAGACAGCAGTCGTTAATTGTGAGTTTAATGAGAGAGCAGAAGCGGATACACGAAGACTTTCAGATACCATACTCAGTGTGAGTCCACAGAAGGGAAAAAGATCTCCCTCGGTGGCTCACAGTTTCCATACAACCCGACTGTACATGATGAATAGAATTTGACCAATATTCATATAAAAGTGAATGAGATTTTACATTCTCCTCTCCTTTCACTAGACAGCAGTTTTTCATTCTGAGCTTAATGAGCGAGCAGAAGCCGAGACAGCAGAACCTTCAGACGCGGGACTCGCTGTGAGCAGAAGCCGAGACAGGCGGACTGTCAGACGCGGGAATCACTGTGAGCAGAAGCCGAGACAGGAGGACTTTCAGATGCGGGACTCACTGTGAGCAGAAGCCGTGACAGGAGGACTTTCAGACGGGGTTCACTGTGTGTCCACAGACGGGATAATGTTTCCCCTCGGTCACGGACTGTTTCCATACATCCCTATAGTCCATGAAAATTAGAATTGGACCAATATTAATAGTAAAGTGGCTGAAATCTCATCTTCTCTTCTCCGTTCATTGGAGACAGCATTTGATAATTCTGAGATTAGAGAGAGCAGAAGCGGATACACGAAGACTTTCAGATACCATACTCAGTGTGAGTCCACAGAATGGAAAAAGATCTCCCTCGGTGGCTCACAGTTTCCATACAACCCGACTGTACATGAACAATAGAATTTGACCAATATTCATAAACGTGAATGAGATTTTACTTTCTCCTCTCCTTTCACTAGACAGCAGTTTTTCATTCTGAGCTTAGTGAGCGAGCAGAAGCCGAGACAGGAGGACTTTCCGACACGGGACTCACTGTGAGCAGAAGCCGAGACAAGATGATTTTCATACGCGGGACTCACTGTGAGTCGACAGATGGGAAAAAGATCCCCCTCGGCGGCTCACAGTTTCCATACATCCCGACTGTACATGAACAATAGAATTTGACCAATATTCATATAAACGTGAATGAGATTTGACATTCTCCTCTCCTTTCACTAGACAGCAGTTTTTCATTCTGAGCTTAATGAGCGAGCAGAAGCCGAGACAGCAGAACCTTCAGACGCAGGACTCGCTGTGAGCAGAAGCCGAGACAGGCGGACTGTCAGACGCGGGAATCACTGTGAGCAGAAGCCGAGACAGCAGGACTTTCAGATGCGGGACTCACTGTGAGCAGAAGCCGTGACAGGAGGATTTTCAGACGGGGTTCACTGTGAGTCCACAGACGGGAAAATGTTTCCCCTCGGTCACGGACTGTTTCAATACATCCCTATAGTTCATGAAAATTAGAATTGGACCAATATTCGTAGTAAAGTGGCTGAAATCTCATCTTCTCTTCTCCGTTCATTGGAGACGGCATTTGATAATTCTGAGCTTAGAGAGAGCAGAAGTGGTTAGACGAAGACTTTCAGATACCATACTCAGTGTGAGTCCACAGAAGGGAAAAATATCTCCCTCGGCCACTTTCATACATCCAGATTGTTGATGAACATTATAATTTGACAAACACTTTTATTAAATTGGCTGAGATTTGACTTTCTCCTCTCCTTTCACTAGACAGCAGTTTTTCATTCTGAGCTTAATGAGCGAGCAGAAGCCGAGATAGGAGGACTTTCAGACGCGGGACTCAATGTGAGTCGACAGACGGGAAAAAGATCCCCCTCGGTGGCTCACAGTTTCCATACATCCCGACTGTACATGAACAATAGAATTTGACCAATATTCATATAAACGTGAATGAGATTTGACTTTCTCCTCTCCTTTCACTAGACAGCAGATTTTCATTCTGAGCTTAGTGAGCGCGCAGAAGCCGAGATAGGAGGAATTTCAAACGCGGGACTCAATGTGAGCAGAAGCCGAGACAGGAGGGCTTTCAGACGCGGCACTCTCTGTGAGTACACAGAAGGGAAAATGTTTCCCCTCTGTCTCGGACTGTTTTTATATATCCCGACTGTACATGAACATTACAATTTGAGCAATATTCATATAAACGTAGTTGATATTTGACATTCTCCTCTCCATTCACTAGACAGCAGATTTTCATTCTGAGCTTAGTGAGCGAGCAGAAGCCGAGACAGGAGGACTTTCAGACGCGGGACTCACTGTGAGTCCTCAGAAGGGAAAATATCCCGGTCGGCCGCTGACCGTTTCCATACACCCAGATCATTCACAACCATTCGAATTTAACAAACATTCATATTAAAGTGGCTGAATTGTCATTTTCTCCTCTCCTTTCGCTGGAGACAGCATTTGTTAATTGTGAGCTTTATCAGCGACAGAAAGAAGTAAAACGCAGGTGTTGACTCACTGGCCTCAGACTGCTGTCTATTTTGTTTATCCATGAAATGAAAGTTGATAAACATTGGATATTGAGCAGCGATACGCGGATTTTCGGGCTTTTTCACACACTGGTCTGAAATGCAGCCTCTAAAGAAGGTCTCTCCTTTCACATGAGACAGCAGTCGTTAATTGTGAGTTTAATGAGAGAGCAGAAGCGGATACACGAAGACTTTCAGATACCATACTCAGTGTGAGTCCACAGAAGGGAAAAAGATCTCCCTCGGTGGCTCACAGTTTCCATACAACCCGACTGTACATGAACAATAGAATTTGACCAATATTCATAAACGTGAATGAGATTTGACTTTCTCCTCTCCTTTCACTAGACAGCAGTTTTTCATTCTGAGCTTAATGAGCGAGCAGAAGCCGAGACAGGAGGACTTTCCGACACGGGACTCACTGTGAGCAGAAGCCGAGACAAGATGATTTTCATACGCGGGACTCACTGTGAGTCGACAGACGGGAAAAAGATCCCCCTCGGCGGCTCACAGTTTCCATACATCCCCGACTGTACATGAACAATAGAATTTGACCAATATTCATATAAACGTGAATGAGATTTGACTTTCTCCTCTCCGTTTCACTAGACAGCAGTTTTTCATTCTAAACTTAATGAGCGAGCAGAAGCCGAGACAGGAGGACCTTCAGACGCGGGACTCGCTGTGAGCAGAAGCCGAGACAGCAGGACTTTCAGATGCGGGACTCACTGTGAGCAGAAGCCGTGACAGGAGGACTTTCAGACGGGGTTCACTGTGAGTCCACAGACGTGATAATGTTTCCCCTCGGTCACGGACTGTTTCCATACATCCCTATAGTTCATGAAAATTAGAATTGGACCAATATTCATAGTAAAGTGGCTGAAATCTCATCTTCTCTTCTCCGTTCACTGGAGATAGCATTTGATAATTCTGAGCTTAGAGAGAGCAGAAGCGGATACACGAAGACTTTCAGATACCATACTCAGTGTGAGTCCACAGAAGGGAAAAATATCCCGGTCGGCCACTTTCATACATCCAGATTGTTGATGAACATTAGAATTTGACAAACACTTTTATTAAATTGGCTGAGATTTTATTTTCTCCTCTCCTTTCACTAGACAGCAGTTTTTCATTCTGAGCTTAGTGAGCGAGCAGAAGCCGAGACAGGAGGACTTTCAGACGGGGTTCACTGTGAGTCCACAGACGGGAAAATGTTTCCCCTCGGTCACGGACTGTTTCCATACATCCCTATAGTTCATGAAAATTAGAATTGGACCAATATTCATAGTAAAGTGGCTGAAATCTCATCTTCTCTTCTCCGTTCACTGGAGACAGCATTTGATAATTCTGAGCTTAATGAGCGAGCAGAAGCCGAGACAGGAGGACTTTCAGACGCGGGACTCACTGTGAGTCCTCATAAGGGAAAATATCCCGGTCGGCCGCTGACCGTTTCCATACACCCAGATCATTCACAACCATTCGAATTTAACAAACATTCATATTAAAGTGGCTGAATTGTCATTTTCTCCTCTCCTTTCGCTGGAGACAGCATTTGTTAATTGTGAGCTTTATCAGCGACAGAAAGAAGTAAAACGCAGGTGTTGACTCACTGGCCTCAGACTGCTGTCTATTTTGTTTATCCATGAAATGAAAGTTGATAAACATTGGATATTGAGCAGCGATACGCGGATTTTCGGGCTTTTTCACACACTGGTCTGAAATGCAGCCTCTAAAGAAGGTCTCTCCTTTCACATAAGACAGCAGTCGTTAATTGTGAGTTTAATGAGAGAGCAGAAGCGGATACACGAAGACTTTCAGATACCATACTCAGTGTGAGTCCACAGAAGGGAAAAAGATCTCCCTCGGTGGCTCACAGTTTCCATACAACCCGACTGTACATGATGAATAGAATTTGACCAATATTCATATAAAAGTGAATGAGATTTTACATTCTCCTCTCCTTTCACTAGACAGCAGTTTTTCATTCTGAGCTTAATGAGCGAGCAGAAGCCGAGACAGCAGAACCTTCAGACGCGGGACTCGCTGTGAGCAGAAGCCGAGACAGGCGGACTGTCAGACGCGGGAATCACTGTGAGCAGAAGCCGAGACAGGAGGACTTTCAGATGCGGGACTCACTGTGAGCAGAAGCCGTGACAGGAGGACTTTCAGACGGGGTTCACTGTGTGTCCACAGACGGGATAATGTTTCCCCTCGGTCACGGACTGTTTCCATACATCCCTATAGTCCATGAAAATTAGAATTGGACCAATATTAATAGTAAAGTGGCTGAAATCTCATCTTCTCTTCTCCGTTCATTGGAGACAGCATTTGATAATTCTGAGATTAGAGAGAGCAGAAGCGGATACACGAAGACTTTCAGATACCATACTCAGTGTGAGTCCACAGAATGGAAAAAGATCTCCCTCGGTGGCTCACAGTTTCCATACAACCCGACTGTACATGAACAATAGAATTTGACCAATATTCATAAACGTGAATGAGATTTTACTTTCTCCTCTCCTTTCACTAGACAGCAGTTTTTCATTCTGAGCTTAGTGAGCGAGCAGAAGCCGAGACAGGAGGACTTTCCGACACGGGACTCACTGTGAGCAGAAGCCGAGACAAGATGATTTTCATACGCGGGACTCACTGTGAGTCGACAGATGGGAAAAAGATCCCCCTCGGCGGCTCACAGTTTCCATACATCCCGACTGTACATGAACAATAGAATTTGACCAATATTCATATAAACGTGAATGAGATTTGACATTCTCCTCTCCTTTCACTAGACAGCAGTTTTTCATTCTGAGCTTAATGAGCGAGCAGAAGCCGAGACAGCAGAACCTTCAGACGCAGGACTCGCTGTGAGCAGAAGCCGAGACAGGCGGACTGTCAGACGCGGGAATCACTGTGAGCAGAAGCCGAGACAGCAGGACTTTCAGATGCGGGACTCACTGTGAGCAGAAGCCGTGACAGGAGGATTTTCAGACGGGGTTCACTGTGAGTCCACAGACGGGAAAATGTTTCCCCTCGGTCACGGACTGTTTCAATACATCCCTATAGTTCATGAAAATTAGAATTGGACCAATATTCGTAGTAAAGTGGCTGAAATCTCATCTTCTCTTCTCCGTTCATTGGAGACGGCATTTGATAATTCTGAGCTTAGAGAGAGCAGAAGTGGTTAGACGAAGACTTTCAGATACCATACTCAGTGTGAGTCCACAGAAGGGAAAAATATCTCCCTCGGCCACTTTCATACATCCAGATTGTTGATGAACATTATAATTTGACAAACACTTTTATTAAATTGGCTGAGATTTTACTTTCTCCTCTCCTTTCACTAGACAGCAGTTTTTCATTCTGAGCTTAATGAGCGAGCAGAAGCCGAGATAGGAGGACTTTCAGACGCGGGACTCAATGTGAGTCGACAGACGGGAAAAAGATCCCCCTCGGTGGCTCACAGTTTCCATACATCCCGACTGTACATGAACAATAGAATTTGACCAATATTCATATAAACGTGAATGAGATTTGACTTTCTCCTCTCCTTTCACTAGACAGCAGATTTTCATTCTGAGCTTAGTGAGCGCGCAGAAGCCGAGACAGGAGGGCTTTCAGACGCGGCACTCTCTGTGAGTACACAGAAGGGAAAATGTTTCCCCTCTGTCTCGGACTGTTTTTATATATCCCGACTGTACATGAACATTACAATTTGAGCAATATTCATATAAACGTAGTTGATATTTGACATTCTCCTCTCCATTCACTAGACAGCAGATTTTCATTCTGAGCTTAGTGAGCGAGCAGAAGCCGAGACAGGAGGACTTTCAGACGCGGGACTCACTGTGAGTCCTCAGAAGGGAAAATATCCCGGTCGGCCGCTGACCGTTTCCATACACCCAGATCATTCACAACCATTCGAATTTAACAAACATTCATATTAAAGTGGCTGAATTGTCATTTTCTCCTCTCCTTTCGCTGGAGACAGCATTTGTTAATTGTGAGCTTTATCAGCGACAGAAAGAAGTAAAACGCAGGTGTTGACTCACTGGCCTCAGACTGCTGTCTATTTTGTTTATCCATGAAATGAAAGTTGATAAACATTGGATATTGAGCAGCGATACGCGGATTTTCGGGCTTTTTCACACACTGGTCTGAAATGCAGCCTCTAAAGAAGGTCTCTCCTTTCACATGAGACAGCAGTCGTTAATTGTGAGTTTAATGAGAGAGCAGAAGCGGATACACGAAGACTTTCAGATACCATACTCAGTGTGAGTCCACAGAAGGGAAAAAGATCTCCCTCGGTGGCTCACAGTTTCCATACAACCCGACTGTACATGAACAATAGAATTTGACCAATATTCATAAACGGTGAATGAGATTTGACTTTCTCCTCTCCTTTCACTAGACAGCAGTTTTTCATTCTGAGCTTAGTGAGCGAGCAGAAGCCGAGACAGGAGGACTTTCCGACACGGGACTCACTGTGAGCAGAAGCCGAGACAAGATGATTTTCATACGCGGGACTCACTGTGAGTCGACAGACGGGAAAAAGATCCCCCTCGGCGGCTCACAGTTTCCATACATCCCCGACTGTACATGAACAATAGAATTTGACCAATATTCATATAAACGTGAATGAGATTTGACTTTCTCCTCTCGTTTCACTAGACAGCAGTTTTTCATTCTAAACTTAATGAGCGAGCAGAAGCCGAGACAGGAGGACCTTCAGACGCGGGACTCGCTGTGAGCAGAAGCCGAGACAGCAGGACTTTCAGATGCGGGACTCACTGTGAGCAGAAGCCGTGACAGGAGGACTTTCAGACGGGGTTCACTGTGAGTCCACAGACGTGATAATGTTTCCCCTCGGTCACGGACTGTTTCCATACATCCCTATAGTTCATGAAAATTAGAATTGGACCAATATTCATAGTAAAGTGGCTGAAATCTCATCTTCTCTTCTCCGTTCACTGGAGATAGCATTTGATAATTCTGAGCTTAGAGAGAGCAGAAGCGGATACACGAAGACTTTCAGATACCATACTCAGTGTGAGTCCACAGAAGGGAAAAATATCCCGGTCGGCCACTTTCATACATCCAGATTGTTGATGAACATTAGAATTTGACAAACACTTTTATTAAATTGGCTGAGATTTTATTTTCTCCTCTCCTTTCACTAGACAGCAGTTTTTCATTCTGAGCTTAGTGAGCGAGCAGAAGCCGAGACAGGAGGACTTTCAGACGGGGTTCACTGTGAGTCCACAGACGGGAAAATGTTTCCCCTCGGTCACGGACTGTTTCCATACATCCCTATAGTTCATGAAAATTAGAATTGGACCAATATTCATAGTAAAGTGGCTGAAATCTCATCTTCTCTTCTCCGTTCACTGGAGACAGCATTTGATAATTCTGAGCTTAATGAGCGAGCAGAAGCCGAGACAGGAGGACTTTCAGACGCGGGACTCACTGTGAGTCCTCATAAGGGAAAATATCCCGGTCGGCCGCTGACCGTTTCCATACACCCAGATCATTCCACAACCATTCGAATTTAACAAACATTCATATTAAAGTGGCTGAATTGTCATTTTCTCCTCTCCTTTCGCTGGAGACAGCATTTGTTAATTGTGAGCTTTATCAGCGACAGAAAGAAGTAAAACGCAGGTGTTGACTCACTGGCCTCAGACTGCTGTCTATTTTGTTTATCCATGAAATGAAAGTTGATAAACATTGGATATTGAGCAGCGATACGCGGATTTTCGGGCTTTTTCACACACTGGTCTGAATGCAGCCTCTAAAGAAGGTCTCTCCTTTCACATAAGACAGCAGTCGTTAATTGTTGAGTTTAATGAGAGAGCAGAAGCGGATACACGAAGACTTTCAGATACCATACTCAGTGTGAGTCCACAGAAGGGAAAAAGATCTCCCTCGGTGGCTCACAGTTTCCATACAACCCGACTGTACATGATGAATAGAATTTGACCAATATTCATATAAAAGTGAATGAGATTTTACATTCTCCTCTCCTTTCACTAGACAGCAGTTTTTCATTCTGAGCTTAATGAGCGAGCAGAAGCCGAGACAGCAGAACCTTCAGACGCGGGACTCGCTGTGAGCAGAAGCCGAGACAGCGCGGACTGTCAGACGCGGGAATCACTGTGAGCAGAAGCGAGACAGGAGGACTTTCAGATGCGGGACTCACTGTGAGCAGAAAGCCGTGACAGGAGGACTTTTCAGACGGGGTTCACTGTGTGTCCACAGACGGGATAATGTTTCCCCTCGGTCACGGGACTGTTTCCCATACATCCCTATAGTCCATGAAAATTAGAATTGGACCAATATTAATAGTAAAGTGGCTGAAATCTCATCTTCTCTTCTCCGTTCATTGGAGACCAGCATTTGATAATTCTGAGATTAGAGAGAGCAGAAGCGGATACACGAAGACTTTCAGATACCATACTCAGTGTGAGTCCACAGAATGGAAAAAGATCTCCCTCGGTGGCTCACAGTTTCCATACAACCCGACTGTACATGAACAATAGAATTTGACCAATATTCATAAACGTGAATGAGATTTTACTTTCTCCTCTCCTTTCACTAGACAGCAGTTTTTCATTCTGAGCTTAGTGAGCGAGCAGAAGCCGAGACAGGAGGACTTTCCGACACGGGACTCACTGTGAGCAGAAGCCGAGACAAGATGATTTTCATACGCGGGACTCACTTGTGAGTCGACAGATGGGAAAAAGATCCCCCTCGGCGGCTCACAGTTTCCATACATCCCGACTGTACATGAACAATAGAATTTGACCAATATTCATATAAACGTGAATGAGATTTGACATTCTCCTCTCCTTTCACTAGACAGCAGTTTTTCATTCTGAGCTTAATGAGCGAGCAGAAGCCGAGACAGCAGAACCTTCAGACGCAGGACTCGCTGTGAGCAAAGACAGGCGGACTGTCAGCGCCTGTGAGCAGAAGCCGAGACAGCAGGACTTTCAGATGCGGGACTCACTGTGAGCAGAAGCCGTGACAGGAGGATTTTCAGACGGGGTTCACTGTGAGTCCACAGACGGGAAAATGTTTCCCCTCGGTCACGGACTGTTTCAATACATCCCTATAGTTCATGAAAATTAGAATTGGACCAATATTCGTAGTAAAGTGGCTGAAATCTCATCTTCTCTTCTCCGTTCATTGGAGACGGCATTTGATAATTCTGAGCTTAGAGAGAGCAGAAGTGGTTAGACGAAGACTTTCAGATACCATACTCAGTGTGAGTCCACAGAAGGGAAAAATATCTCCCTCGGCCACTTTCATACATCCAGATTGTTGATGAACATTATAATTTGACAAACACTTTTATTAAATTGGCTGAGATTTGACTTTCTCCTCTCCTTTCACTAGACAGCAGTTTTTCATTCTGAGCTTAATGAGCGAGCAGAAGCCGAGATAGGAGGACTTTCAGACGCGGGACTCAATGTGAGTCGACAGACGGGAAAAAGATCCCCCTCGGTGGCTCACAGTTTCCATACATCCCGACTGTACATGAACAATAGAATTTGACCAATATTCATATAAACGTGAATGAGATTTGACTTTCTCCTCTCCTTTCACTAGACAGCAGATTTTCATTCTGAGCTTAGTGAGCGCGCAGAAGCCGAGATAGGAGGAATTTCAAACGCGGGA
>NW_026116839.1:0-16101 GCF_001640805.2 Lates calcarifer
ATATATTTTTGTGATATAACCAGATTAACTGCAGCTTTGTGTTACACCCACAGTCCTAATTGAAATTCCTGTTGCTATTTTTACATTTAAAACTGGTGAACTGCAGGGTGGCTTTCATTGTGGATCAATCACAGGAAATACAGTGTACAGTATTTGTTGTGCAGTTTAGCACTGATGTATCTACAGAACAAGACAACGCTAATTGTCTGCGCTCTTTGTCAGCGGATCAGGGAGAAATGGAAGATTCAGGAGCAGCCACATTGAGCTGTCAGATAAAGTGACAGGCTGCACACCTCCAACTCCTCATCCACATAACCAACTGTCTTGCTGTTGCTTGGAAAACTACTCACCCTGTGTCTAACATGAGGTCAGATCATGGTTGCCTATGGCATGGTGAGAAAAGGACAATTATTGACTTTCTGAAGAATCCTCTCGGCCCACAGTTTGTTTGGCTGCTCTGTAAGCACACACACACACCAGTTGCTCTGCTGCTGTTCTACCTCTGACGGAGTGTGTTTGTGTTTGCTGAAAACAGATAGCAACAGAAAATTAGCACCAAATCAACCAGGACTGAAATTTAAGGAAATTGAGTTATAATTCAGTTTACATAAAGCAGTTTGCAGACCTAGCAGTGATTAGTAGTTCCAATCAAAAGGGCTGTGTGTGTGTGTGTGTGTGTGTGTGTGTGTGTGAGGGAGAGAGACAGTGTTTGAGTTCATGGCAGCCTTATAGAAATCTCTGCACAGGCACACACCATCCCTCTTATTGCATGTGATATTGAGTCTCTAATCTCGTTCCAATCTGAAAGTCTGTTCACTACAGTTAATCAATACATTAGCCTCAGGTCTGATAGGATCATTTTTTGTGTGTGATGTGTTCATTTTTCTCTCAAAGGCCAACATCCCAGCACTTCTCTTGGCCTTCTGAGCAGATTTACTGCACCTAACAGTGTGTGAGCACAGCAGGGTGATTTTGTCAATATGAGGTTTGTGCTCTTCACTCCAGGTATACCAAGAAGTGGTATCAGCAGCATGCTGTGAAAGAGACACAGTCTAAAAACTAGGAGGCCTTAAGATGCAAATAAAGATACATTTCATATTTATTATTGGGTTGAGTATTAGTTGCATATTATTAGCTACGTATCATCACTTTTCTTCTTTCCAAGTTCTGATGTGTAGCAGCACTGGACTGACAGACTGATTACTTGTATTTTACAGATAACTGTTAAGAACATTACCCCAGATTTGCTCCCTTTTGGACCAACCACAAGACAACAAAACTTGAACAAGGACTTCTTTAATGAACAGTGTTTGGGCTGCCGCTCATGATGCTAGGCCCAAAATAACCCACTGCCAGCCAGAATCAGGCAGGTGTTCCCCCCACCACTTTTTGAAGTGGCTGATAACTTTTTAAAAGGATAATGTGTTAAAAATGTGCTTTTATGCGGTTCAAGCTTAATATTGTATTATGTTCTCAGCTGCAGGGGACAGTTCCTACTTGTGAATGCCATCACAACGTCTCACTACCATCCTTCATCAGCTATTTACCCAGTATAAGCCCTGCTATATTGCATCAGGCTCTCCCAACTACGGTTTGGGGCCAAAAAAGCTGGAAAAGGCAACAATGTTCTGACATAGTGATATTTAAACTTTATTCTTAGAATGAGTCATAATTGGTTGAACTTGATTCATGAGCTCTTGCGAACTCTGTTTTCTCTAATGTCAAAAAAAAATAGCAAAAACAAGAACTCAGTTTAACATCTGATTAGTGTAGCTAACATTATGTTCTGCCTTCAGTTTATCTTGTCACATTTTAGGCAGTGATATTGGATATTGTTATGGCTGGGCTGATAACACACGTGATAGAGAGTAGATCTGATATTGCATTGATGGACTGACACAGTGTTGCAGCTGTGGATGTGACAAATATAGATGAGTGTTACTTTATGTGGTTGATGTTGCTGTGGGACCATTTAAAAACATGTTTTTTCATTCGAGCCCTGATGCCCTCAACTCAAACAAACAACAAAAGTGACGCCCTCAGAGACAACAACTTCACTGAATGAAGACAGAGCGATGTGATTAAAAACTCTGTGTAGTGTAGTGTATTTGCACTGAGTGGACCTTTGAGCTTACACTCTCTTCATCACTTTTCAGCTGAAGCAAAACTACTTAATCAGATGGTCTGACACATTATTGCAGTTTGGCAACTAGTTTTGTATTTGACCATTTTCTACATTTTGTAATAAAATAATTTGATTTTATGTTCTAGAAAGAGATAAGCAATGGTAGGAAGTATGTAATTACATTTACCCATTTTAAGTAGTGTTCTCTGTACACTTTGAAAGTGCCTGTGCTTATCTTGCATATTTCTACTACACTACTGAGGGAAATATTATACTTTTTAGTCAACAAATTTCTCTGGCAGCCTCAGTTATTTGGCACCAACTGATTACAAGCGATGGTCACACAGAGCAGGAGACATCATCAAACAGGAGCTATATTCAGACACATGACAAATGGCTGCGTCAGGATTTACAAAGTCTCAGGTGTTCCTGAGATGTCAATGAGCTTAACGAGAGAGATCTATGTGAGACACATTAGCAGCTGATAACATGTGAGCTTGTGTTGGGGATGATGGAGCGCCAGCTCAAGTATTGAAAAAATGAAACAGTTATCACAAAGTGAAACATTAGAATCCATTTTAGGTGAGGTCTATGCCAATTTCCAGCTTGGCAAGACAACAGAATCTCAGAGAGCTAGAGACTGTGGGCAGCTCTGCCAAGCCTGCGAGGACACACACTGATTCACAGGCTGCCTCGGTCGTGATAACAGACAGCACAGCCCCTGTATGTGTGTATGTGTGGGTGAGTGTGTGTGCGTGCACGTAGAGTAAAGTTTTATTCGTCTCAACTAAGGCTGTTATTTTGAATGAAATATAGGCGGTGCTTATCTGTGGATTAAATGTGTTTGTTGGTGAGAATGTGTGACCCTTGGGAAAACACTTTTGATGACATATAGCTGCACAGCCTGTTTTAAGTTTGTGTACATGTTGTGTATTTTGCAGTACAGTACAAACTACTAAAGGCTGTTGCCGCCAAGGGTTGGCAGTTTGATTCCCAGCTCCTCCTGTCCACAATCATTCACAAGTGTTTGTGTTCAGGACATTGAACACTTGTCAGTACTGTGCATGGTGGCTCTGTGTCATCAATGTGTATGTGTGTGCGTGTCTATGAATTAGTGAACTTTGGATAAAAGTGTAGATTAGTGCAGCTGTTTGTATGTGTATTTGTGCATGCGTGAGTGATAAATGACTATATTGACTGAAGCAGAGGCATTGTTTCTCTGTAGCTTATATATGGTGTGTGTGTGTGTGTGTGAGAGAGAGAGAGAGAGAGAGAGAGAGAGTATGTGTGTGAACCTACTGCAGAGAACTAAACGACAGCTGCATCAAAAACTGTTTTTTTTTTAATGACACCCAGACACAGGTGTTGTGATAATAAGCTGTTACTTGAAATATCCACTGTCTACCTGTCCACTTGTCTTGTCAGTTTCACTACTGCTTCCCAATGAGTCCTAGATACATATATTAACAAACATTAAAATTAAGATGATATACTTAACATTCATTCAATGCTTTATCTGAGGAAACAAGAACAAGAGCTAAGTGTCATTGAAGAATTGTTGAAAGTAGCATGTAACCTTAGAACAAAATTCTGTTTTTCAGGGTCACACACAGGTTTCTCATTGTCTGTCTCCCACTTGGGAGCACAACAGACATGTCAACAAACTCGTGGCAGTTTGTGTGTATGTGGTTTCTCTTGGTAACAAGCTGTACTCAACACATCAAGTAGCTCATTTATGTTTTTTATTTGTTTACCTCAGAATAATGCATGACCACTCCCACACCAGGGGGAAGGCTATTTTTCCTGTTCTTCTTATTCTGCCTGCATTGCATAAATGCAGCACCACCACATTATTGTGATTGTCAGTGATGGAAGCATACATTCTTTCACTTGAAGACTTGACTTAGACTTAGACTTGACTTTATTGATCCCTTTGGGATGACTCCTTCAGGGAAATTAAATAAATTCTAATTAAATTAATTAATTAATTATAATTAAATTGAAGAAACCCAAGCTCAGTCCTGTCCAGTCTTGGGTGATCTTTAGATGGTTCCTTAACATGCACTCTAATAACAGCCAGAAAACATTAATTAGAAGATTTAGACGATCACTAACTGTAGAGTTACTTAAGTTATGGCCTTAGTGCTGTCATTACCGTCTGTTTGAATCTTTATGTTCTCTCTGCGTGGAGATCTGTACACCTGTTGAGCACTTTTTGAATTTAACTGAATTTGACTTTTCCATTTAGAAAAAGCATTTGCTCTGCTTATTGCTCTCAGACCAGCTAATAGTTTTCAATGACGATATCCAACTTCCACTGGAGCCAAGGATCCAATCTCACACCCATGAAACAAGAAGCTCCTGGATGATGAATGTGTGTTATGTGTGTATTTATGTACCATATGTATCTAGCATTCACTACATCAGGTGACCAGAGTAGAACAATATTCTTTTTCAGATGATTCCATCTCTTGTAGCATTTTATACAAAAAATCTGTATATCCAAATTTCTGAATACTGATAAGTATTGGTGTTGGAATTACAGAATGGATCTGTATCAGTGGTACCTTAGTCACTTATCTAAACTTGTGTAGGTGGTTTCATCCATCTCTACAGTCAGGGATATACATTATATCTGGCAAATGAAATCCTTCTACCCCTCTTCACTGCTTTTTCAGTATTGTCATTTCATCATGTTAGATCATGTGACTGACCCTGCACCTATGTCCTGTTGGCTCCTTCTAAATGTTGTTGTCAGTCAAACGTATTCTGCTCTTACACTCAGTACAAGTCGTCATGGTTTAGCATGATTGGACAGACTGAAATGGAATGGGAATATCACAGTGTCACATTCATATCTAGTGGATGATGTTTTATTAATCCTGCTGTATTTGCAGTGGTAGTGAATCTGGGGTTAAAGCAGGGAAGCTCGTCTCCGGGGCTCGGGGCACTCTGATCGGGCGAGAGTGAGTCACACACATGTTCTCTAATGAGCTGACAGGCCACATCAGTACTGAGTGTCTGGGCTTCTGAGTGTGTCAGTGTGTGTGTGTGTAGTCCTATGCCAATATGTGCACGTGTCTCTGCCACTTTAAATGTGTGTATATATGAGTGTGTGTGTCTGTGTGCATGAGTGATTGGACCTCAGGGCCCAGCACAGTATTGAGGCCAGCTGAAACAGAGCGACATCAGAGGTATGCAAATTGCATATGTGCACACACACACACACACACACCCTCTCCTCCATTTTACTCTCTTCTCAACCATTTTAATTCTACCACAAACCTATGTAAGATACATCTCCGTGGCTGTGCCCAGTTCTCCCTTTTCATTATAATTACATCATGGTCGACTGCTCCGTTGCTCTGCTGGACTTTCACTGTCCCTCCTCTACAAGCTGCAGCCGTACTGTCAGCTGCACAGGTCTGAATACCTGCAGCTGGGCAGTCTGTATGGAACATGCCAACTAATATAACATGTTCACAACATGAGACATTCTCAGAATATAAAGTGGATCAGCACTCTGTGTGAGCTCTGGAATTTTGAGAAAAATCTAATGGATTTCTTTTCTCCACAAACTATAACCAGAGCAGTAGTAGCCACATTTTTAATGTCCATTTAAGCTTCTCAGCCATTCCACAAGATGACTGATGTGTTTTCAATAGTACTGAATTGTCTGTGAGTGAAGACCTTCATACAGTGTAATAATCTAAGTTGTTGTATATTATGCATTTAGCTGTTGCGTATGCAATTAGATTGCTCTACACATTTGATGATATTCTGTTGCTATAATTCATTCTTCAGTTAAGTGTTTTCTGTCTTCTGACCTGTGTGTGGACACACCATCACTTTCAAGTTACCTAAAACAGTAGAAACACAGGTTCATTACTGGGGGTTGTGCAGCTACACAAAATATTATCACCACACAGTCAGACTCAACACATTTACAGTGGAAGCAGTCTCAACTTCCCAGAGATGAAGGTAGTCTCTGAGAAAGTAAGTTATTCAGTCTCAGATCATTAGTATGAAATTATATGAGACAAATAAAATGAACTCACCACTTCGGTCTGACCTCCACAGTCTAAAATGTGGAGGTGCTGTGGAGTAAAACCCAGCAGAAATTATTCACTATCTTGTGATCATGAATCATTAAACTTCCAATCCATGATTTCTTGTACTGTAATCACAATTCAATTCAATTCAATTCAATTTTATTTATATAGCGCCATATCACAACAAAAGTCATCTTCATATAGAGCAGGTCTAGACCATACTCTTTAAAATAGGTATTTACAGAGAGACCCAACAAATCCCACCATGAGCAGCACTAGGTGACTGTGGCAAGGAAAAACTTCCTTTAAGAGGCAGAAACCTCGAGCAGAACCAGACTCAGGGTGGGCGGCCATCTGCCTCGACCAGTTGGGTTAAGAAGGGGGCGGTGTTAGAGAATAGCGAGAGAAGAACATAGCATAACACAGGTTCCATATAAAACGTAAGGTGATGCCAATAATACAGCAGTAGTAATGATAGTAATGATAATTAAAGTATTAACTGCTAACATAGCAATACAACTAATAGCAGTATAAGTAATTTCTAATTATAGCAGCAGGTGTTGAGAAATGCAACATTTAATACAAATCTTAAGTACTGTATAAGTGGAAGAACACCCCGCTAGTTTTACAGCTGCTTACAGGCACTCCTCTCATGACCCAGGAAGAAACTAGATTATATCTAATTTAAACTTAAATTATAACCTCTGACTGTTTTAATGACTACATTTTCAACATCATGTTGAACAGGATCTCCTGAACATAAGTTTGGTCAAAAACTCAGTCATGTCCTCATATTTACTTACAACCTGGATTCATCTCTGTGTAACTGATAGCAGATAGATAACATGAGAACAGTGTTTAATGCATGTGCGTGTGTATCAGTAATATCCTTATCTGTTTAACAAGGTCAGCATCAGCACTAACACTGATCTGACTGAGCAGGGCCCTGTTTCCTGATGAAGAGTGTTTTCTTTAGGCACTCCTAAATGTTAATCTACAATTAAAGATTGTTTTCAGTTCAGATGGTTTTGTGAAACACCTCTCAAGCATAACTATCTTTGCAACTTTGATGTTATGCACACCCTGCCCATAAAACTTGAGTTAACAAGATCTGTACCCACTGAAATCCTTCAGTCACTCTTTCCTCTCATCCAGCGTCACATGTTCTCACCCTCAAAACTCAACATTAAGTAACATTAATCCGCCCAAATACACACAGTTAACAGTCATGTTTGCACCTGTCCTGATATGCATGGGGCATTAAAGGAACAATCCACATCATGCCAAAAACACAGCGTGAACAAAGTGGGCACTACGGCTCAAAGTCAAAAGACTCACAGGGAATCAAACCTGTGACTCTGCTGACCTACTGAAAGGTTCCCAAAATGTTCTGTAATTTCTCCTCCGAGAAAATGATCCCCAAACAACAGAGAGTGGTACCTCTGCTCGTTGCCATGGTGAACCTCAGCAGGTCTGAGCTGCAGATGTGTGTATGTGTGTACTTGCATCTGTATATGTGTGTGTTTGCGAGCAGGTGAGAGAGTGATTAAAATTGTGCAGATTCTCAGCCAGAATCGGTTCTCTGCTAGCCTTAACCTGTGTGTGTGTGTGTGTGTGTCAGTGAGAGAGAAACACCGAGGGCAGCAGAGCTATACACCAGTTGACAGTCTGCATGATAATGAGCTGTTAGGTAGCAGACTTTACCTTAAACACACACGCGCGCGCGCACACACACAAACAAAGAGAGAGACCTACACACACACACACACACACACACACACAGTGATAAAACTGCTTTATCCACCCTTCCTTCCTCATAAGCATTTCTTCGTCATCCCTCATTTCCCCCCTCCATCCTATGTCTTCTTTCTCTTCTTTTTTTCAGCTTTGCTCTTATCATTTCTGTCTCAGAGCTTCAGAGCTTAGCTTTCTTCTCTTCAGTCAAGCGTGGCACTCACTCACACACACACACACACACACACACACACAAACATGCACTAATCACACTCTGAAAACACACACATATAGTGCACTGCAAGCACAGAAACGTCCCTCCACATTGCTGACAGGCAGACACACATACATGCACACATGCATACATTTGTATACACACACCATTCCTCTTGAATGCACACGCTGCTCACTGTGCGTGTGTGTACTTGTACATCCTTGTGTGTGTGCATGGTGTCCTGTCAGACTGGCCTACTCTACATTTGCTGTATCTGTGCCAACCCACCGGCCATGCACAGTCCACCTCTCATTCTCTTTCATTCAGTCGATATCTCTGCTTTTACTTACAGTGTGCACGCTTGTATTTCACCCTCCCTCTCTCAGTATGTGTGTTTGCAGCTTATCAAGGTTTGTAAAAGCAGCCATAGTGACACAAGAGGAGAAGAGAGAAGAGGAGGAGGGAAGGGAATGACATTGAAGAGGAGTGAAGGGAGGGGAATAAAGATGGAGAAAGACTGAAATAAAGGAAGGAGGAGAGGAGAGAGGTAGCCAGAAGGGCAGGATGGAGCTGTGTGTGTGTGTGTGAGTGTGTAGTGGGAGTGTTAGGATGTGAAGCCAAGTGTTAAGAAATAATCTTGACAAAGCCTGGAAATGCTGCAGCTCAGCAGTGGCCAGAGCCAACACACAGCTCTAATGTTGATAAATGTGTGTTTCTCTGGCTGAGTGAGGTCGTCATTTAAAAAAAAAAATTCCAACATGATACCTGGATTATTTGGTTCTGACTGGGGTTTGGTGTTTCATTGTTGATTAATAAATTAAACCATGAGATGAGAGATGTTTCCTCTGCTGGGTCCAGTATTTACCAGTCTGGTTTCAGCCCTCTGAATCACCACCCACAGTTCTGATCTTTGCACTGATGCAGGGTCGTTCTGGTGCCACATTTATCACAGTGTATGTCTGCACAGTTGGTATTCATCAAAGTCACACATGCACAACTTCACGCCTTCAGAAATTCAAGTAACACCTGTTGTCAGCACATTCAAATACATTGTTGTCTAATGGCCAGCTGTGTCCTCGTCTTGTTGCTGAGATCTTCAGAGAAATAAATGAGAAACCATCAGGCCAAACTGTTCATTATTTGACACTTCCATCAGTTGGTTTTCCAAAGATAAATAAAGACACAATATGGAGACAGGGGAGTCACAGAGGATTCACTTTCTGTGATGGTTGAGTAAAAGATTTGCAGAACACAAAATAGATTTACAATTCATAGATGGGAATTTCTTTTCATTTTCTTTTTACTTGTTACTCTTAAAACAGCCTAAGCATCAACATGCAACAACAATAACTGTCAATTAAAATTACTGATAATGAGACTTTTGGTTATTTGATGACGTTCAGTTTTGATAACTGAATGTTATCAGGAGATCTTCTGGATCAGCGTCAGTGGTGGTTCTTGCCTGTATGGTGCCCTGGGTGAACCCCTGCTTTATGGTTTGTTTATTTGGTTAGCATTTTGTGGTATGATTGGTTTTACTAATTGCATCAGTAGGCTACTGTAAAAGTCTGCTATTTGATAGATTCCCCCACTGCCACACTCCTGTGAGATCTGTCCAGCAAACAGAAGCCTAGTGATCACAAACTAGTAGGGTGCCCACTCCAACTCGCACGGTGAAATATCATTGATGGGACATGCAAATGGAATAGATAGATAGATAGATAGATAGATAGATAGATAGATAGATAGATAGATAGATAGATAGATAGATAGAAAGAAAACCGAACGCTCAATTATAACAAATGTTTGGATTTTTTTCCCAAAGCACCTGTGCCGCCCCCGACAATATGCTGCCCTGGGCAGCTGTCCATGCTGCCTGTACCTAAATCTGCCACTGATCAGTACAGTAGTAGACAAATAAGAGGGAATAGAGGCAGAAATGATCTCCTTGTCAGACAGAAATGATCGTCTTCAGGATCAATAGTTCATTATTACATGGTTGACAGTAAGTTTGTGTATCTTTGATTTAGGAATCAGATTGTCTTTTATTATACCTGTCTGCCACTGGGTGTTTGCCTTGTCAGTAGAGGTTCTAAATGTACACACATTTTCATCCCAGATATCCTGTATCAGTTGTAAACGCTCTCTGTTAGTCAGAAATTCTGTTTTAAAACTGCAGTGAACACATGCAAGGCCTGGAACAGCAACACAATTCTACCGAACTATTAAAATATCTATTGCTTTTCATTATTTGTCACTTTATTGTATGTCAGGATTCTATAAGAACGGTGGCTCAGTCCATCCATAAAAACATTTGCTAGAAAATTGCCACAAGAGGTGTGGATGATACATATTAAAGCTATTGTACAGGTAGATGGAAAATGACTTACGGAAACTGACCCTGTACAAGCTGACACACCTGCATTTGTGTTTTTGTGCACATAACAGTTGGCAGAGTTGTCACATGTCTTCCAGAAATTCCATATACTGTCCAGGAAGGCTAATCAGACACGTGTCTATGCATGTTCTACAACAAAGTATTTAATTTCTACTTGGGATAACTGACTGGATCATTCTGACACAGGTCTGTTTGGAAGTACATAGCTGTAAGTTTTACTTTTGCCATCTTTACTTTTAATTGAAAGAGTAAGTTGTTCTGGTTGCAAAATAGAATTTGTCTGATCTTTGTGTTCAGACTTCAGTTATGTGCTGTGGGTTTTAAAGAAACTGCATTCATCATGTTCAAATGGTTATTTGAAGAAGCCACAACCTAACCTGATATACAGTATTATATATTTCTGGTTTTTGTATTTAGTGTGTTGGTGCTGTGGCTCTGCAGTTCATCTTTTAAAAGAAGCTGAATGTTTGTTTTTAACTGCAGACAAAGAGAATACACCTTACTCCACAGCAAAGACGTCTGATCACCTAGGCTGAGTTCCAGTAAGATGATGTCTGTACACCTGTGCTAATGCACCTGGGCAATCAGTAATTGTCCAGATTTCCAGTGGTTGCAGTTTTTTTTTTTTTTTTTAACCAAGGCAAGTGTAATCTGTACACTTGATTGGTTTGACATGTCTCTTGTAATTTTCTTCTTGTATTGATCATTGTCCATGTGGATAGATGTACTCTGTATCCATCATCTTTCATGAGTTTCTAGAATTTTCCCTCTATTGTAATTTTCACATCTTCCAAGACAGTGCTACATCTGGTCTGGAAATGTCTTACATCACCTTTTCAGCCACGCAAAGGTAGACTAATGAGACACGACAGCAACAGACAATGGTCTAGTAGTGCAAGGCTCCTGATTAGCTGAGTTGACACAGTTGTATGAACTGTGATTGCTCTAGATCTGTGCTTGAATTGGAACAGAAAAGATGCATAGCATGTGGCTGCATTCTTAGATAACATGTCAGGGGCCAGTTTCTCAAAGGCAGACTTGAATTACGTCAGTTTTAATGTTTGTGAAACAGTTTAATTTGTATTTGACTCATTAAAGAGCAAACTGATGACTGGCCTAACACCACAGACCAGTCTGACATATGGTAAGACCTGTGTACATCCTCTGTTCAATCTATTTCTGTATGAAAGGACATGTAAATTCATGAGAAGTAATCATTTTTAAATAATGAAATAGTTCACTCCCTTATCCACTGCACTGTAGGTACACAAGTCTTTTTAAATGGAACAAACACATTTGCTGGTTTGTCAGCTCAGGTTTGGTATTCTACTTCACTGATGCCGGTGAATGCTTTGTGATGTTTTCCCAGAGTACTTCACCTTCACCCTGCAAATCTTCCATTGAGTAATTAAACTGAAAAATATGGCAAACTCTTGCATTCATTAAAGATGAATTGAATGATGTTTGTGATGAGTAATGAGTGGTGTGATGAGTGTGAAAAAGCAGTGTGTTAATAATGTACAAGACCTTATTTTTGGACTCAGAATGAACCCAGAATTTTCACCCTGTAGGTCAGAGAGGCTCACAGAGGAGCCAGTGGGCACAGTGCTAACCACACGGGTATGCTGGAAACAAAGTAGTTTGTACAAAGTGTTGGTCTGATCACATACGAGGTCAAAAGTGACAGAAGTAGTTGAATAGAATGAAAAAAAAGAGCTTGAGAGAGTTCAAACACTGTCTGCTTTCACACCTACATACACCTGACCAATCACAGTGTGAAGTGGGCGGGAAATTTGTGCAGTGTTTTCAATTCCAACTTTAGGAAGGTGTTGGAGGAGGGGGTTTCAGATGCTTCTCTTAAACCATGCTTCTGCACCTGTGTTCACCTAGAGGACATACTACACAGTATAGGTGGTACAGGCAGGGAGAAATCAGACTGAGCCCAGATCCCTTTCAAACACTGATCTAGAGTCTGGGATTGTCAAACTACCATCTGTGTGTGAAAGAAAGAGATACCACTGGTTTCAGGCTGCACAGTGGAAATGAACAGCAGAGTCTATGAGGTAGCACAGGAGATAGAGAGAGAGAGAGAGAGGGAGAGAGGGAGAGAGAGGTCTAGACAGACAGAGCCTGAGGAGGACAGGGGTGGTGGTGATGATCTTACTTAGAGAGAGAGAGAAAGAGAGAGAGAGAGAGAGAGAGAGAGAGAGATGTGCTGTTCTCTGTGAGCAGATCACACTAAATGAGCCTCAGAAAAATACTAGACTTCTGTGTGTGTGTGTGTGTGTGTGTGTGTGTGTGTGTGTTTCAGCTGCTTTGATGGGCATGTAGGAGGACTGAAAAGCCTGTCTCCTCCTTTTACCATCACACGCTCTCTCTCGTTATTTCCTTTGACCTCAGCTTGTTCTTTTCTTTCTCGCGTTCCAGCTCACCTCTCCCTCCTCTTATTGTCTTAACTACTCGCCCTTTTCTCTCTTTCCTTCTCTCCCCTTCTCTTTCTTCATTACACCTGTCATCTTTGATTCTTCTCTCATTTTCTTCCCCTTACATTTCCTCTCCTTCCTCCTCCTCTCCTGTCCTCCGTGTCAGGTTGACCAGAGCAGCCAGGCTGGTGTGGAGTGGTTGACCTGTTACCAAGGTAACACTGGCTGCTGTTTTTTTTTTTTTTTTGTTCATTTATTTATTTATACCTCCCCACTTGCCCTGTTCAGATGTAATTGGATCATAATGCAGATGTGAACACATAAACAGGATTCAACTCAGCAATGAGCCCATATAAAAGAACATTTATTCATTTGAAACATTTGAAAGCTTTATTTCTAACATCTCATTTCATTTTAATATAGTATATTTTAGAAAGTTTCATAGCATGCCCTGTTTTCTGATCCTCTACTGTCTTAACTTAATGTTAATGCAAACGTAACACTTCTTCCATCTTTATAAATTCAGCATCACACACATTGTCGTGCTCAGATGTTTCACATCAAGAATCAAAGTAACTCAAACATTGGCGTCATTTTCAGGTTAACATGTCCCTCACTTTTCAAAATTCTGTTTTGTCCTTGACACTTTTAGAGTTATAGTTTGTTTGAGCCGATACTGCTCATTAACAGTAGAGTTAATGGAGGAGAATGGCCTCTCAGGCAGTAAAGGCTACAGGCAGGCCTTTATAGATTAAGTGCACCAGTAATAGGCTACAGTAATTTACATATTTTTTTGATTGAAGAACTCCTGATTTAATTGTCAGCATCCTAACAGCACACAGCCGAACACGTCGGTGAATGAAAACAGCCTTTTTAAAAAGTGAGAGCAGCAGGGTGGTGAGGATGACAGGAATCTGTTATACTAAATTTATCATGTGAACTGTAGCACAGGCATGTCCACATCTTTTTATTAACCCAACCTTTATCAGTGAGCAGCTTCTATTTCTTTTGCCATTATCTGAATAGTATTTGTCATTTTACAGTACTTAAGCTAATGCTGATTTATTAGCTAATGCTATTGTTTCTCATAAATTTCAAATCACTCTGAAACTGAAGATAAGTGTGTACATAACAACAAAATACTACAAGTCACTAACATTTTAGTAACTTTTACACTAAATACTTCTGACACTGTATCTGCATTTACTACATACAGATGTGGACAAATTTGTTGGCATCCCTCCATGAAAAAAAGGATTGAGATCAGGGCTCATAGAGGGCCATTTAAGAAAAGTCCCATGTTTTTTTCCAGCCAGTCTTGAGTGCTGTTAGCAGTGTGTTTTGAGTCATTATCGTATTAGAGGACCCATGACCTGCAACTGAGCTCTCTGACACTGGGCAGTATGTTTCTCTCCAGAATGCCTTGATAGCCCTGAGCCTCCATTGTGCCCTGTACAGATTCAAGGCCCCCTGTGTCAGACACAGCAAAACCGCCCCAAAACATGACTGAGCCTCCTCCATGTTTCACATTATGTATGGTGTTCTTTTCTTTTAAAGCTTTGTTTGTCCGTCTGTGAACATAAAGCTGATGTGATGTGTGTGTGCCAAAAGGCTCCAAAGGACATTCTCTGAGAATCTCTGTAGCTTGTCAACATGCATTTTAGCAAATTCCAGTTTTTTATGTTATTGTTTCAATAACCAGGTTCTCCTGGGTCTCTTTCCTCGGAGCCCATTGTTGTCTAAAAGGTGACGAATGGTGTGATCACACAGTAATGAACCTTGACCTTGGAGTTCAGCTTGAATGGCTTTGGATGTTTTCCGTCTCTCTTTGTCTATCTATCTTTCTGATCAGCCTGGGGTTGCATTTCTTTTTTAGCCAGCGAGGCTGACTACAGTCTCATGGACCTTATACTGTTTCATAATATTTGTAACTGTAGTCACAGAAACATCAAGCTACTTGGAGATGGTCCTCTAGCCTTTACCTTTAAGATGCTTATCTACAGTTTTCTCTCTGAGCTCCTCAGACAACTCGCTCCTTTGCTTTCTCTGGTCCGTCAGTGTGGTGCACACAATGATGCCAAACTACACAGTGGTATGTCTACTCTCTTTAAATAGGCTGATTGGCTGATAAACAGATTGAAAACACCTGTGACAATAATTAAGTTGAAACAATTAGTTTGAAACATGATTAGAAAGCAATTATTTATAATATTTTTAAGGGTACCAACACATCTGTCCAGGCTAGTTTTGGCATATCTTGATAATATAAAAGATAAATCATTTCTTTTCATAATATAATTAGTTTTCTCTATCACATGCTATAGGCAGGCAGGTATACATAAGGCTTTTTCAGGAGGAATGGAGCATTGTTTCAAAAAGCTGTAAGGGTACTGACAAATTTCTCCACGTCGGTTCATGTCTATGTACGTTATGATTTTCTGTTCATCCTCAATTGTGTAAATTAATTCCGCAACATCCCAAAAAACATTCATTCACCTATTATCTATACTGCTTATCCTGGAGCCTATCCCAGCTGTCATTGGCGAGAGGTGGGGTACAGCCTGTACAGATCACCAGTCCATCGCAGGGCCAACACACATTCACACCTATGGACAACTTGGAGTCACCAGTTAACCTAACATGCCTGTCTGGATGGTGGGAGGAAGCCAGAGTACATAACAAAATAATTATTTCACAACAAAATCTCTGCAGTCTTATCTACTTCCCTGTGCCACTAGGCCTGTTTACACACACAGACACACACACACAGCATTTACGTACATAACCATTCCATTCATTTCTGCTCAGCAACGTAAATAAATGCAGATAAGACCTGAGACAAACACATACAGACACACACACACACATACGGTTCATGCTCTTCCAGAACCCTTGATTTGTTGATTTTTACTTTTTTTCCCCTCATCCTGATCCTCCTGTCCTTCTTTCTCCCCCCTCCTTACTTCCATCACCCCCCCCCCTTTTTTTGCTTTAACTCTCCTGTCCAATCTTCTGTCAGCTCTTCTCTCCCTTTCATCCTCCTCTCTTTCCCTTCTCCATCCTTTACCTCCTCCGTTTTCTCCCCACTCACTTGCTTTCATCTGCTACTTTCATCCCCACACACCTCTCTCTCTGTTTTGCTCACTTTTTAATCT
>NW_026116840.1:0-16535 GCF_001640805.2 Lates calcarifer
ATTCAGATGACAGGTCAGCATCTGTGTCTCTCTGTAGGTGTGGCAGTGATGCACATGCAGAGTCCTCCTCAACAGCCTCAGTTTAGATTTCCTGACAGAGTTCTGCATCAATGTGGAGAAGCTGGAGATGGATAAGACCTGCAGAGGCCTCATCATCACCTCGTACAGTATAACCCGTCAACTGCTGCAGCAGAGCCTCGTCCAGGAGGTTAAAGACGTGACTTTTGGCTGTGTGTTTGTATTACAGTGTAGTTAAAGTGTGCAGATACCTTGCATGATAAATGCATGATAAAAGTTTTAGAATGATATTTAATCAGTGTGGTTGGTTAGCACTGTCCCGGCTGGAGTGTTTGACAGTTTTTAAAAACAGCAGCACAAATTGACAGTTTACCTTGTGTGTGTGTGTGTGTGTGTGTGTGTGTGTGTGTTTTTTTATTGCTTTCAATCCAGAGCCAGCCTAAGGTGTTCTCAGCCAGGCTGGACATTATGGAGATGTACGGGAAGAGTCCAGAGCGCTGTGGAGAGTTCTGGAGAGCCGTTCAGGAGATGTGGCTGAAACTCTATAGCTCAGACATGGTCACCATAGCTGCAATCAATGTAGGTATAAAACACTACCCCCACCTCCATTTTGTCCCTGTATCACACAGCGGTACAAGTGCAGTGCAGAAACACTAACACCAATAAGCACTTGAAAGATGACAGCAAGAACTCTCTCCTCAGGGTTCCAGTCCTGCAGGTGGCTGTCTCATGTCTTTGACCTGTGACTACAGGATAATGGCGGACAACCCTCGTTACAGCATCGGCCTTAATGAGACACAGCTCGGCATCGTAGCACCTTTTTGGTAAGGTGCTACACATGACAGCCCCAGTGTTTTGCTCATTCCTTGCACTGTAGTGTCATTGTAGTGTTAAGAGATATGCTGCTGTCCCCAGGTTTAAGGACACAATGGTAAATACAGTGGGACACCGAACCACAGAGCTAGCCCTGAGCTGGGACTGCTCTACAGCCCTTCAGAGGCCCTCAAGGTAGGACTGGTAGACCTGCTGGTACCTGAAGATGAGGTCCTCACCACAGCCACGAAGACCATGACCAAGTGGTTGGCTATCCCAGGTACATTACACATGATACAAAAACAGGAGGTTTATGTAATAACATACCATAACTAAATGTAAATTGTTCTAATCATATTGAAGGAACTGGACAGTCCTGCCATAGCTGGTGGTCAGGCACAAGATTTCTGATCTTTTACATATGGGCTTTAAGAGAGTTAAGTAAATATGAGACACATTTGTGCAACTGACAAACTAACACAGATGTTTGTATTTCTTAGACAGAGTGTGTCTTTATCCTCAGAGTGTATAGAGAGGCTGCATAGCAAAGGCAGCTTGTCACCACTGCAGCAGCAGTTTCAGTTCCCTGTGTTTAAACAGGATGTGTTCAGGCACAGCACTGAGCGTCATCAGCTGTGTTTTAGCAGCGCTCAAAGCCCAACACGCAGTCATTAGACTTGGTGTAAAGATCAGCTTTGGGCCAGGTTATGTGCAAACATGAGCCGGCACTCTGTCTGTATGGACATCTGGATTAATCAAAAAAAGGAGTAAAACTGTTTCACACATGCATGATATGGGCAACTGAAAACACAGCAGAGGTGCCTCCTGTGTACATTAGCTCAAATTTGAATCATGCTGCAGCTATTCTGCACATTTTTCAAAAAAAATCAGTCAAAACATGTCTACGTCTCAGGCTCTGGGTGGGCGTGTCTCATGGCAACAGTTTAAGAGCTGGCTTGGAGATGCATTGTCACCTTCTATGGTGCTCTCACACACTCGGTGTTGTGCTAGACCCACGTTGACTGGCCTGCATCCTGTCTGCATGTTTCCTGTTTGTTCAATAAGTTAAGCAAATACCATACACAGCTTGTGTGATGTTATACGCAATCATGTATGATTTTATTTAATCTTGTAAAGAACAACAGCCTGGCCAAATATTAGTATTTTTCTCAGTGAGTCATGTCGCTGAAAAACCATCCAGAATCCATTTAAAGGCCAATGGAGACTTAACTCCAGCTTTGGAGTCAGTGAGCAAAACTGTTTATCCGTTCATTTTACAGACCACGCCAGACAGATCACCAAGTCCATGATGAGGAAGCCAACCATCGACAAGCTGACATCCAAGAGAGAGGCTGACATCCAAAACTTTGTCAGCTTTATCACCAAAGACTCCATTCAGAAGTCACTCCGCATGTACCTGGAGATGCTCAAAAAGAGAAGGGGCTAGAGGAGTGTGGGGAGCCTATAAAATGACACTGACATAAACACATTTTAGGGACATTTTGACACTAGTTTAACACATTCACTGTCACGTGTTCCTTGGCGTCAATTATGCTGGAATCCTCACATACAGCTCTCGGCAGCTCATCTTCGTAACAGTGCCTAATCGGCAAAGAACCACGTTTACCACAGCGCTGTCTGATCTTCTGACACCAGACAGTAACCTAGCTAGCTCAGGGGAGACCTGCCCAGGATTGACGCTAATGATCCAGTGACAAATAGTTTCTCTTCAACTTTCTAAGAAGTTCAGTTAAAAAGTAACATTAAAAATTTAAATATAGTTTCAAACTTTACTTTATGGTTATTTTGAGATGAGTAAATAATTCTTTTAATTGACTGTGCTCTAAGCCCTGCCCTCCACTGTTACACTGCTCTGTCCTGTCTCATACACATGCAGCACATGGGCAGTTTATTGTAGCAGTGGCTGATTTACCGCTCCAAACAATGCATCTCCAAATAGCCATAAGTGAGCGAGTACACAGACCCATGCGCTCATTTCTGACCAAGAGCAGTGTATATGACAACTTCTGCTAGCAGCCTATAGTGTGACTTGTTATTGTTTCTAGCTCACTCTTTTTTTGCATCCTCAAACAGAGCAGCACTGCTCATGTGAAGCTGATTTGAGGATCAGTACACACTCTCATCACTATTGAAATGCCAGTTATCCCTCTTACTACAGCCCCATTCACACTTACACATGTGGAGAAATCCAAAGTTTGACAGGTCTGCCATGCCTAGCTACAGTTGTTTGGGGGTCACTGTCTGGGTGGAGAGGTTTAGCAAACAGTCAATTGTCATAGGTCTTCACTATCTAAAGTGCCTAGCCTTACTGTACCTTCCAGAGCCATAACAACTAATGAAAGTAACCTTGGGTACATTTGAACAGCCTACAGTGGTGAAGCCTTTGTCATCTCTTTGTCTACATGTATTTTTTCTGACTGCGTTCTGTGAATAAATGGGTGGAATCATGTCAGCAGATTGAATTGTGTTTTTAAATGGTCAAATTTACAGTTTATAGTTTTGGCAGTAATTGCATATAATAAGCAGTACTATTGTTTGGGAGCCAAGACAGACTGCTAATATGCACATAGTTTCAGTTTTATAAGCAGTGTTTGTGGGACTTTGGTCACTGTCTAATAAAGGTGAATGGACTTTGGTTAGCCTTTCTTGAAACATGACAACAGCAGAGTCATTGTCCCAGATACTCAGAATAAACATTGCATGTTTCTTCAGTAGAAACCAGTTTCAAATGTAAAATGCTCTTAGTAAATGTTAGTAAATGTTCAGACGAGGCTTCTTTGTCACATGCCTCACTTTTCATGTACTTCAATAAGAGACTTCTCATCCCTGTTTTAAGAAGCAAGTGTGCAATGACACAGACTGGAAGACGTGTTTATTTTGGTCTGGCTTTGTGGTTGGTGAGAGTCCTTCCACTAAATAGCCACCATACAGATTCAGCCTGGAGACCTGCAGAGCGGTTGTTGTAGTCAGAATTCAGGCAGCATGCTCCTAGCCAATCAGCTTCACCTCCACAGGGAAATGGTCACTGACATCCAATGCCTGAGAAAGACAGAGAAAACAACATTCCCTTGCAGCACAATTTGTGGTCGGTCCAGTTTAGCATAGTTTATACAGTTAAACAGTAAACATGTCTTTTCCATATGCAACATTATGTACTGTAAAACTCTAAAGGTTGAAATAAAATACCTTTTTCAACAGCCTCACTCAAAGACTATAATGTTGGACTCAACATAACTTGAAGTAAATTGTATTATAAAAGATTAAAGTTAGAGCTGTTTTACCAGGTCATGGCTGAGATTTAAGTCCACCATGTAGTTGTAAACCTCAGCACTGCTTTGATCTACTCCCTTCATCATGTCAGTAGTGACCACAATCCTGCAAATGCAGAATAAGAGATGTGATTAAGAGTCAGTGTTTGTGTGTGCATCCAAGTGCTGGTGTGTGTTTGTTTGTACCTGTCATAAGGGCAGTTAGTGTGTGACACTGTGGTGTCAGCATCATTGGGTATCAGCCAGTGGAAACTCTTATCTGTGAAGAGGCGAATCTGCTGCCACTCAGAGCCGTCACATAATTGCAGCCTGCGTTGAAGTCACCCAGCAGAACAATGTCCTGCAGAGAGTGTGATTAACCTCAGTGCATATTTTACTAAATGTATCTTCTGCTCTCCATCTTTCTTTTTGTGTGTTGGTTTTTGAAGACTTGAAGAGAGTATTCACATTGGTGTTCCAGTGATTGCGGACATCAGCCACCACATCATAGAGAGCATCCACTTCCTTCACTGCAGAGCTTGGAGAGGTGTGCTGAGGGATCAGAGCAAAGTTCTTCACAGCTACAAAACAGGGAGGAAAGGAGGAGTGAATCAAGAGAGGGATGTATTGGGTGTGGCAGGCATGAATCATAGTGAAATTACAATGAGTTTACTGGCTTTTTAATTTAGAAAGACAGGGCTTTTGTACACTTTATTATGTCAAAAACTGAAATGTCTTAGTTGTAAAAGTATTCTGAGCCTGTTGGAATTGTGCTCAGGTTTGTCCTGTTTGCTTTATTTACCCTTGAGATGTCTAGGACTTGACTGGACTCCAACTGTGGCAAATTGAATTGACCGACATAGTTTAGAAACACACATACCCTGTGTATATACAGTCCCACAATTCACACTGCATGTCAGGATAAAAACAAAGCCATGTCATCCAAGGGACTCAGTTTGGAACGACCAGGACTCTTCCTAGAATTGGCTGTTCAGTTAAACTGAGCTAAACTGAACTCTGGACAGAACTCCAACCATTATGTCTGGAAAATATCACATTTGTAGTACCATCCCTTCAGTCAAACATGGTGGTGGCAGCATCATGTATAGGAGTACTTCTCTGCAGTAGGGACAGGGAGGCTGAGTGCAACCAAATACAGAGAAGCCCCTGAAAAAATCCTGCTCCAGAGTGCATGTGACCTGAGACTGGGGTGACCAGTGGCATTGGGACAATTCTGACTGTCCTTGAGTAGCCCAGCCAAAGTCCAGACTTAAACCCCACAGATCATATCATCTGACAAGTGTGATGCTTTGTTCTCAGTTGATCATCTAATACATGAGAAAATCTCCATCACTGCTGTCTGACAGTGAAAGAGCAGTATTACTCTCTGTTACTCTCTGTTTGTTACACTCTTCCAGAACCTACCGGTGTATTTGGAGGAGAACATGACAACAAAAGGCTCTCTGATGAAGGTGTCTGTCCCACAGGGTTCACAGCCGTCATCGTAGGTGTAGCTTTTAACCACAGACACTGTGTTCTCCCTGGAAAATAAGACACCTATTAATCACATCTGTTACTGTAGTCAAAATTAGCTCCACCTAGACCAGATACCACATCAAAATGCCTTTTCAATGTTTGCATCAGCAATAATAATCTTATAATGTTGTAAAAGTATTACACCAACAATGGCCAATCTGCTACATTATGCTGTATGAATAGTTTTATATTTTAAGTACATTTTGTTAATACTTTTTGTATTTTTACTTAAGTAAAATCTTAAATGAAGGGCCTTTAGTTAACATTGCTGTGTGGATATTTTTACTTAAGTATAGGATCCTCTAGTTTTCTGCCACTGCTCATACGTAGGACAAAGACACTGTGCAGCGTTGAATTAAATAAAACTTAGAGCTGAAATATTTCTGTTCACTGATGTGGGATCTCAGTAAAGGAGTTCTAGAAAATATTTGTTTACCATTGTAATGGCCCTTTGTGTACCTGTAGAGGAAGAGATATCTCTCCTTGTAGGAGCTGCGACCCAGAGGCTCGCTTACGATGTGCCCATACCTGAACGGTGGAGAACCTCTGGGAAAATAAACACACAGGTATATAGATGAAGCATCATAACATGAGTTAAGGAGCTTTCTATAAATTTCTATAGAAGGCCACCATATTTTGGCCCTGCACATGTTTTTATAAGGTGTGTCTAACTTGTTGACATGCTCCATGAGTTTTTTGGTTGCTGACAGATCATTGTCTCTGACCTCCTGGATCAGAATGATGTCATAGCGGTGGACAATCTGTAACACACCCAGAAAGCACAAAACATATCTGATCAAACTTTGTGTGTCTTTTTGTATTATATTCTGTAGCCTCTGTTTTCCAGTTTGTATGCTCAGTAGTTGTTCTAGGTGGTAAAGAGGCACTTCACTAATAAGAACAGTTATATTGTGTAATGTCCTCTGGCTCTGGGATAACTTTCTTAAGTCTGAGAAATAACCCTGATAGTGATCATAGTGATGTTGAGGAGGTAAGAGAACGTGGTCATTTACCAGTCAAAGAGGGTCTAAAGAAACAATGCTATTGGTTGCATTATGGGAAATGAAGGATCCAGAGCTTAAATCTTGACTCGTACTAGGGACTAAGATTCCCCCAACTTTATGGCTGTGTAATCCCAAATTGCCGGAGTGCCCCTTTAATCTCCAGATTCCTCATCAACATTACAGTATTCTCACTAAATTTAAAGACATGCTTGTATTTATAACATGCTGTCAACTTATCACAGTGGATGGGAGGGCAACTGTAGGCTAAACTATGTGGTATTTTAGTCACTCAGCACCCTTCAAAATAGATTGTCTTCATATTACAAATAAGAGTATTATAGGAAAGATGAGATACTGATGAGCTCTGTATACAAAACAGTGGAGTTTCAGACCGTGCTGATGATGTTCATCAGAGTGGTGTTTGAGGCCTTCTTGTCTCCAAATGATTTGATGTTGAAGCTCCCAGCAGCAGAGAGGTAGACAGATGTAACAGGGTCAAGAAGACACCCAAAGCACACACCAAACGCATCCTAGGCCAGAGGGGTCAGACATGTAGATTAACAAGTCATTTCCCCCTTGTTTTAAAGGAATCGTCTATTCATATCTATGCACATGGCCCAGTGGTGCACCCAGTTTATTACTGACATGATTTAACCAGTGTATTAGGAGTTGGCATGACTGGTTCACTACAAAAATATGATTTTCAACATTTGCACATCAAAATCAATGTACAACTGGAAACGGAAAAAGATCAAATAATGTTCCCCTGTTGTGCCTCTTTATGCAAAGCTCCAAACTGGATCAAATGAATCAGATTAACATCTTTCCTTGTCACCACATATTGTTCAGTCATATGATCTGCAGCTAATTAAACAGATCTTTATAAATCATAATTAGCCTAAAATGGCTGCCAGACTTATTCTTCACTGTTCATAGTATTACTGATATGCATAACTGTCTTTTTCAGCTGTATTAATGTACTCTGGTACTCTGGTACACATTCAGCATATATCCCACTCAGTATGTGGACAACTAGTTATCCTTGGACCTAACTCTGATATTGAGGGCTTCTGTAAAATGGAACAAGCTGTCTTAGGATCGCTGAGTCGGTAGTGCTCCAAATGTAATGGATTGCAGGGAATACTTGTAGTTAAATGTGCAGTTGTATGATCAGTCACATGACCATTAAAGCCTCTCCTTCCCTGTGTTGTGGGAGTGAGAGGTGGATACAACACCTGCACCCCTGAGCACATGAAAACGTGACCCCTATCTGCAGCGTAGTGTTTGACGTGATGCTGATCACAGGTATTTTTCATGTTGGGTAAAATATTACTCGGTTGGACAATATATTATCCTGTTGCCCTGACTACACTGGCTCACTGGAGCTAGTGTGTAAGTGATTCTTGGGCAAAGGTTGTAAAATCTGGAAATAATCTAGCTGATACAGTGTGGTTTAATCTTGCATACACTGTATATATATCACATTTGGTCAGCCAGAGTAAAACCATATCCGATGTTAGTGTAACACCATTAAGTACTATTTGTCCCTTTAAAGTAACATGGCAGAATGAAAACAACAATGGAAAATAAAGCAGTATATTGCATTACAAAGCCTGGAAGAATGAACATTTCTGCTTGAATGTGCTGTATTTGCATTTAAAGAAGAGTCAGAGGTGCATAGCTACCTGTTTCTGGGAGTCCCAGCGAGAGAGAAGTAGGCCTGTTGTAAGTAGAGCACAGAGACTTACTTGTGTCAATCCCTGAAAGCACTACAATTTATGCAGAACCACTGATAGCATCTCGTGAAGTTTTTGTTTACCTGCAAGTGCATGTGACTGGGTCAAGCTGGGGAGGAGTGAAGAGAGGAGGAGTGTTGTCGATGGAGTGCAAGTTTTTCAGGTGATATATATATTATATATATATATATGCATCACATCTCTGAAAATATCATGGAAACCTAAAACCTTTTCTTTTTTTCACTCTCACATCTGTATGACACTGGGTTTTTAATTCCTATTTACAATATTTCCAATGCAATGCTTTATTTCTATGACAGCAGTGATGAAAACATTTAGGAAAAAATACCAAAACCATTTGAAAACAATAAATGTTCAAATTTGCAGTGTAGTCGTACTGTAAGCTAATCCAACTAATTAAAGAGGACCCACCTGTTGAACTTGACTGCACAGTGATCAATAGAGGCTATTTTTAACTGCTGTGTTTGAAGTAGCAATGAGAAGGCAGCAGATGGTATAAATAAATGATAAAGAGAGTTGATTTAAGGTTGTGTGATGGAAAGTTTCTGTTCTTTGAAGCCACGTTTACATGATTTTCATGCCAAAATGAACATAGTAATAAACAAGTAATCTTCTGCCATTAAGTCTGAAGACATTCCCTTGTATTTTCCGAATGACTGAGTAAGTTAAAGTTGCTGAATATTGACAGCAATAGGTGTTTCTCACTCATTGAAATTAATATTTATTTTAATATTCATAATATTAATATTCATTTATTAATACTTTTTTCTGCATTGACAGAGGTAGATATATTTTATCTCTAATATTCATACAATATATGAAGACCAAAATGCAGGAAACAGCAATAGCTGCAGATTTTTTAAATATCACTGTGAAATCACAGAAGTGCAGTAACTGAAAATAATTCTGTTAGCAAAAAAGATCATGTACTGAAACCAAAATTTTGCAAGTGCATATGGACAGTGACACTGTGAATGTGTTTCAGTGCACTCAGGGGGTATCTGGATTTTTGTTTTCAAAGTTGAGACAAAATTTAGGTTGAATACAGCTCAGTACTTCTCAGTACCCATTTCGGTTTAGTATCCTCATCACATATTTGTGTGCATGGTGGCAAGTTCAATCAAAGTTTCAAATTTTGATACTTTTAGTGGCCTAGAGATGTACAATTATCCAGTAATTCACTAGCAAAAAAAGTAAAGATGTACAGCACATGCATTTTGAGTTACTTTAACTCACAGCAGGCCTACATAAACAGAGGTAAATTAACAGATCATTTTATCAGTGACTTTAATCTGGGAGGCAAGAGATGTGATGGATGTCACATTACTGACAATCTTTAGTCTGTAGTCCACACTTCAGTCCAATGGGTGGCGGTAAACCATTAGTATGTTAGATACTAACTGACTCGTCAGTAGAAGAAAACGCCTCAGAGTGACGCTATTCTGTGTAACGGCCACAAACAGGAAGAAAACAGACAGTTCTTCCAAAGCAGAGGGAGGTTGGGCTAGCTTAGCAGCCTGTTTTACACTGGTACAGTAATGAAACGGCCTTGAGAGGCAGGAATAAACTGGTGTTTTATCATGCAGTATCCGGAGTAGTGACTGTATCCACCGATACTCAGAAAATATAATTCTCCTCGACTTTCCTCCGGTCCGAGTGTTTAAACAAGGTACGTTAGCATAGCAACAGAACGTTACCTAACGTTAGCAGATGTTAGCTTCTAGCTAATTAGCAGGCAGCTGAAGTACTTGAAAGAGCTGCTGTACCGGGTCACGCGTTTTCGTCTTTTGACTTGTGACTGTGTTTGTTCGTACTGATTCATAATTTTATTAACATGCTGATATGTGGTTAAACCTGCTGGAGGAACAGAGGTGCTGTTGACAGAAGTAGAAGCAGGGTTCGGCAACATCAGCTGCTGTTCAAACGTGTCTGACACAGTCACAAAAGATGCAGAAAGTAATAAGTCTTGTTGTTTTGAATAAATGTGTCATGTAGACAGCAGAAATATGAAACTGAAGCTAATCTCTCTGTTTGAGTCTGGATCCTGCTCACTTTTATGTATGTATTTCTCAAACATAAATATCTAACAGTTGATGATTTGATATTCCTAAATGTGAGAACTCACTGCTTTTATCTGGCCTGACATTACTGTGATTTTTTTGTTAGTTTTCTGAAGTGTTATGCAAGCAATCATTTAATAAAAATAAAAATATAGAGAATAGAAAAAAATCACTAATGAAAATAACCACTAATTGCAGCCTTACTTTCGTTCAAAATAAAGTTAAAAATGCCACAAGTTGATTGGTTCCAGCTTCTGAAATGGGAATCTTTGCTTGTTTACTTGGTCCTCTATGATATGTCACTGTGTCTGTGGGTTTGGACTTGTCAGTCAAAGGAAACAAACATATGTTAATATATATGTTATCTTTGGGTTTTGGGAAATTGTGGGAATTGTGGCCTTTTTTAATAATCATTAATTGCAGCCCTCTAAGTGATTTATTGGTTGTTAAAATAGTAGTTTAATTTTCTGCTGATTTACAATTAAATTAGTTGACTAATCATTTTAGCATTTAATCTCTAGGTTTGTTTTTATTTATTCTTTATTTTACCCTTTAATAATCTTACTGGTAAACCATACTGGTTTTTAAAATTGAAATTCAATTTCATGTTTTAATTTAAGTTTTAGAGTGTATTTGACAAGATCCATATGTACTTGAATGTCAGTCAGTAAAGTGCATACAGATGCTAAGTTGTAGTCTCCACAGTCCCACACAATAATGAACATAAGAGGCTATCTCATGTCATCTTTTCCAGAATGATCCAAACTAGTGAACCCCATTTATTTCAAGATGATCTCATAATTGTTTGTGAGAGTTACTGACACTGTGACTGACCAAAACCCTCCTGTGCTCTCTGTTGATCTGTGCAGGTGTGAATGAGTGACGTGGTGCCTCCCACAGCTCTCAGTGAAGTCCAGCTCCGCTTCCTCTGCCACGATGACATAGAGAATGTCAAGCTGCTCTGTGGTGATTGGTTCCCAATCGAGTAAGTATCGTATTGAGTTAGGGATTCAGTTTTAATCTGTTACTGAATTCATGAATTTGTGACCTTTAAAATCCACTGTTGCTGTACGCTATACATAATTTGTTAAGGAAATCAACTAAAGGATCTATGATAAACATGTTTACTTTTTACTGATTTGCACTGATATATGCTCGTGCTTATTTATCTTACTAACATTTTGTAAAGAGACTAAACCAGCATTAATACCCTCAGTACCTCTTATCATACCATTATATCTGAAATACAGTAGTTGTATTCCACTCTAGTTCATTGCTAATCTCCACTTTTGCTTGACTTATTGTATATTGACTTATTGATTTATTATAGTATATTGTAAAGAATCCCTAATCCTTTTATATGAGTCCTTTACATGTCCATCCATGAATTCTAATGTGTCTGACCTTTGACTCTAGATACCCAGACTCATGGTATCAGGACATCACCTCCAACAAGAAGTTCTTCTCCCTCGCTGCCACCTTCAGAGGAGGCATCGTGGGAATGATTGTGGCTGAGATCAAAGGCCGGACCAAAGTACACAAAGAGGTGTGATGTTCATCCATGTTGCACAAAAGACAAGGCTGTTATGAACTGGCTTCTTTTAAGTTCTCTGTAGACATGGTGTTACTATAGGTATAGATAGTGCAGTTTATCCACTCTCACTCAGCTGCCATTTGGAAATGTCCTAAGTAGAACACTGACATAGTAGAGTCTGTTTTTAGTCAGCTAATTAGACAAACCAGTTGCCCTTGACTGAGTTAGACTCTGTCACAAGATGAAATAAGGGATAACCGGGTGATGAAAACGACTCTGATGAAAGAAGAGCTGCAACACTATCAATGTTTCCTTTTATTTTGGGGAGCATAAAAAATGAGGAACATTAAAGTCAAGTCAGTTGAATTTATATAGTACTAAATTATAACAGAAGTTATCTCGGGGCACAAAGAAGGAAGATTTTTCTTTCATTTCTTTACAAATGTCCTCTTGTTTAGATGAAATTGAACCAGTCTTGTGTCCTTGTGTACAGTTTTAAACACCGGTACTGAATGAATTCCAATCTGCTCCTCTCACTTACGGCTATTATTTTTATAAGCTATTGACGCACTTGATAGGGCACCTGGCGTCAAAACTTAATTTCCCTTTGGAACAGTATTTGCATTTTGGAATCTGCCTCCCCGGTGGATAATTTGCCTAGGCAAAGATGAGAACAGTGTAATAGGCCAGTCCCAGAGGGAATATACAGAGCATGTTCAGAGACACCAGAGCACCAAGCTGAAAGATCCTTTCAAGTGATATTTTTAAATTCAACACTGAATGTAGTTTTTATTCCAAAATCTATTGTTGATGGTTAAAATAAACCATTTTATGTTTGTAGAGAATAGTGGATCTTATTATGTAATTTCCACTCTGTCTTTGTCTGTCTGCTTCAATGTGTTTGTGTGTGTGTGTTTGTTAGGATGGAGACATCCTGGCCTCCAGTTTCCCTGTGGACACACAGGTAGCCTACATCCTCAGCCTGGGAGTGGTCAAAGAGTTCAGGAAACATGGCATAGGTACAGCTCTGTGTTCCCACTGGCTCACACACAACACTTAGTATAGTCACTTCAGTTGACATCACACTGACTTACCTTCATTATCCTGTGTAATTGTAACCACTACATGCTAAACCACATCCTTTAACCTAGCCCAGAGGTTATCAAACTTTGAGTTGAAGGGAAGTGCAGACAGAGCGATGTGAGAAGAGAGAGGTGAAAGGACAGGGACAGGATTAGTTATTGTGATTTGTCATGCTGATTTGGGACGTTCACCAACACGGTCAACAGTTGGAGCAGAGGCTGTGACTCATGAGGCACTTAAGGTACTTTGAAACCCTTAGAGAATGTGAACAGATTTACATATATGCATTTACCTTCCATCTCATCTTACATTATTTGTCTCACTAGGTAAATTGCAGAATATTTGTTGAATATGTGTTGATTTAAATTGATGGACATTTTACAGTGCACTGGTCCAGCTCCTACAAAGGTTATCAGGTCTTCAGCCACTTTCACTCTGAATTCAAATGAGGATGCAGACATTAGTTGACAGTGGATGTTCTGAGTGAACATACAGCAGTGTACTAGAGTCCAGGATCTGAGAACATGAAATGAAAAACATCACATTCACTGACCTTATTGGTGCTTTTATACCATATACACCATATGACGCCATATAACAGACAAACATACATTTAAATAATTGAAATGGTGATACCATCAGGAAAATATTACCAGGGTGTTTGTGTGATAACTCGAACGATACTGGCCTTTTATGTGTATGATCAATAGATGCATATGTTATTAATGTCATTACTGTTAATGGAGGAGCTGGGTGTTTTTTCATATTAAGGCCCTGCTTTGGTGTAGTTTGGTGCAGAGTTATAGACATATTGAAATGTTATATTGAAAAATGTTAAACTGTATGTAGTTTAGTCTTTTGGAACTCTGCCAACCCGTCATGAATAATAAATAGCATACAGGGGATACACGCTATGTCTCCATAACCATAATACACACTTTCATATGCAGCTGCTGGAAAACTCATCTCCTCTTTCTTTGTGTATCCTCTTTGTTCTGTAAAGATGCAGAGAGACGAGGAAACATTTCACCCATGACTCAGTGCACTGTAGGGCTGTCTCAGTTTCCCTCTCTCCCCCTCACTGATCAAACACACTCTCCTTCCAACCATTTAGGCTCCCCTACTGCTGGACAGTTTGAAGGAGCACATCTCAACAACAGCCCAGGACCACTGTAAGGCAATCTACCTACATGTCCTCACCACCAACAACACTGCCATCCACTTCTATGAGAACAGGGACTTCAGGCAGCACCACTACCTGCCCTACTACTACTCCATACGAGGAGTCCTCAAAGATGGATTCAATATGTGATCTATATTATATCATATCCTTTTGTGGAAGAAGAAAAGAAGTCACCTTTTGTTTAGGGGCCAGTTTGTATTTATGTTTCACACACAAAAACTTTATTTGCTCTGATGAATAGAATCTCAAATGTCTTTATTAAAGATGTCATGCTCAGATCTTTCCTCAGACACAGTTTGAGACACATCACATAGACATGTAAACTTGATAAACCAAATATAAATGTGTTTCCATGTTTCCTTAACTTATTGTCCTACTGACTATATCCAGCACATTGGTTCCACCCTGGCCAGCCTGAGCCCCTGCTCCATCCCACAGAGATTGTACCGACAGGCTCAGTCCCTGCTGCGCTCTCTGCTGCCCTGGTCCAACATCGCCTCCAAGACTGGCATACAGTACAGCAGAACAATGTGACATAACATGGTGGGTGGAAGTTGTGGTGACAGAAGCTTTACCTTTTTTGTTGTAGCTTTGTCTGTCAGTGGATGTCTAATTTAGTCTTTTTTCTCTTATCTCCCTCTTTTCAGGAGCACAAGTGTTCAGTTTTTCATCAGTCTTCCCCTGTACACACCAAGATGTACACACATGCACTCACATTCTTAATCACGTATGGCTTTCCACACCCTGTGCATGACACAGGACTCAGGTTCAACCTGTGTTTGACCGTTCACGTACTGGAATATTTCTCCACATTCAATATACATTTGGCACTGCTCACACATGATCCGGGTCAGCAGCTGTAGTTCTGCACCCACTACTAAACAGGGTTATTGCATTGCAACATCATTCAAAGTGCAATGTTGTGTTCACACTGACAGACCGTGCGATCTGGTAAAACCACAGGATTCTTTTAGTTGTTCAGGTACTATACTGTCCCATATTACTCTATCCCATAATTACAGTAGTGACCTGTTGTGTTTGCCCAGTCATACCAAAGCTGAGCAGTGTCAGACCCGCTTTCGCCCCAGGCAGCAGAGCACGGTGGAGGACCTGGTTCTTTTATGTTGGCCCAGGAACACAGACGGCAAGCACAGGTCATTCTTTTGTTGAGAAAGGGGTGTAACACACACTGGGATCCCTACAGAGACTAAAGGTTCAAACCTTGTCTATCTTTCTGTCTCCCTTCATCCTGTTCACTACTGTCACAGAGACTATGTATACTGTTTGTATATATATATACTAAGCTAATATATAAATTTCTCTCAATATGTATGTCTGTTCTATGCTGTCAGTAGGCCTAGTTGGAAGATAACCCATCCATTTCCCTTTCCAGATCCAGAGTCAATTCCAGTGTAAAATAGACACTCAGCTAAACTGGACTGTGAATCTAGTTGTGTTAATAGGCTGGTAGGGTAGAAAAAAGCTAATTGTACAGTGGAAACTTTGAGATGTAATGTAGATGGCTAATACAGTATCTTCAATAGTAACTGGAGTTTTCAGAAAGGATTCTTTCCTTTGAAACCTGATGAACCTGATGAAAAGATTTTTGTTCAAAATAATTGTACTGGAAACTGAACTGTTGACCTCAGTACAGAAATATGAGGTCGTTACAGTTGCTGCTCATCAGTACTTAGTGCAACACAGAAAACTGACACTTCACTAATTATGCAGTGCTGTTAGTCTTACAAAAAATATGATCTTAGGTCTAAGGAAAGTGGCCTTTCTACATTGTTTCAAAATGTTTCCCATGTATAATTCATACAAGAGTAAGGGAGAGTTTCTCGAGTCCTTATTTTAGAGTTTTTAAATGGTAACTGGCTACAGCCCTGTCTCTCTGCTCTTTGGCTGTAAAATTGCTGCTAATGTAGAGCAATGTCCATTTGTTTGTCCAGATTTTAAAAATATGGCCCAGATTAGATTTTTTATGTCGGCCGGTAGGAGAGATGAGAAGAAAAGGTAAAGTAATGTTCCCAGACACAAACATCATACACCCTGTGTGCCTGAGTGCATGCAGGTGTGTATGTCTGTGTGTGTGTATGTATATGCATACATGGTTTAGAGATTAGCACCTTGTAAGTGCCAAATGTTGGTCAGATCTGTCTATGGGAGACAAATGTAGTAAAGTTCACCCAACATGTTGACTGGTAACTTTGTAAGTGAGTAACATTGTAGTTTCTTAATTTTTGCATTCTGTTGCACTTCATAATAAATTACAAAC
>NW_026116841.1:0-23795 GCF_001640805.2 Lates calcarifer
AAATGATGCACAATAAAGTAATATTGCCAACCTCACGCCAAATTTACAGTTTCTGCAGGTCTCAATTTGATTTTCATTCTGTTCTGCGATAAATTGAAAGTGTTTTATAGTATGCCTGGGAAAATAGTCAGCAGGACTGTAAAGTATAGAGTATAGAATGGCAATCCATTACTACGGCCCTTTAAAGGAGCATGAAGTGAAGAAGAGAGAGACTTCACAGGCTAAATCTGTACTCACCTTATCATGGTTTCCAAGCCTCCCTCAGGCATTATCTCTCGCTTATCTGCACTTTTCCGTTTCATTCTTCCCTCCCTCTGTTCTTGTGAAAACCCTCTTTCCTTTCCTGTTGTTGTTCTAGAGCTGCCACTCTCGCTGTTAATGATTGGTCTTTCCTGTTTTATTCAGATCTGTTATTTTGCCCATTGTCCAGATCAAAAAATATCCTGATTGAATTTCAGTTGATTCTCACCTCCAGTATTAGGGACTGCACATATCACAGTGTAAATGAATTTGAAAAGTGTGGGTGTCTATGCATGTGAGAGCCTGTGTGTGTTTGTGTGTATGTAAGTGTGTTGTGTGGATCGTCAGTCATAACCCTGCCTTCCTCCAGCAGGAAGTGTGTGGTCCAGAGAGGCTGTGATTACATTAACCTCATGTCCATTGAGTTAAGATGGATCAGAGGCTCTCCTCACTCTGCTCTGTGGCTCAAAACTGTAAAATGTATTCAGGCTCCTGCTGTCAGTGTGTGTGGTTGTATGAATGTTAAACAAGCCACAGTGTGCTAAGCAGATCTCTCTGGATAAATACAAACACTCTCACCCAGAACTAGCAGAGATAAGAGACCTGCTCAGAATCAGCACTCATCTGTGAATCTGAAGATATTCAGAGAGTGTGTTAACATCTGAAAGGAACACTGAAGTTTGTGTCATTATCCCATCATCCACCAGCTCTCCTTTTATACTATTTTTTATTTGTCTGTACACAGTTGTTACAGTGAAAGATATCTGTGCTTGTGCACCTCGCTTAAATTGATATTATTCATCCTTGTCCAGTATAAGATCAGATTCCACAGAGCTAGATTATCTATCACAACAAACACAAAGCCCTGATCTAGCTCTGTTCCATTTTATCTATACTGAATTGGGCCAGACACCCACCAGACATAACAGGATTAAACCATGTTGAAATAAACTATGTTGACTTATAAAATGTATCATCACCTCAATTCAGTGTCATCTTAAGACAGCGGTTTGTTTCAAGCTTGGCGCTGAAAGCAACAGAGTTAGCAGTGAAGATGGTATTTCTACACAATGTGCATAATGAATAATTTAGAAAAGAGCCATGCCAGCTGTTCTGCAAAGCAGTGCATATGCACAGCAGAGCTTTGAGCTATATGCTAACATCAGCATACTAATGTGCAGACAAATGTGTCTTGTGTTTACCATCTTAGTGAAGTGTGTTAGTGCTAACATTGATTAGCAAACATAAAGTACATACACAGCTGAGGCTGAGTGTCACTGGGTGTCTGTTGACCCGATGATGAAGCTAAAACATTAAGGGATCACCAGTTTTATTACAGTGTATCCAGTAGGAACCATGACTACGTGTTCATGGTAATCCATCCAATAGTTGTCAAGAAAAAATCAAAAACCAAAATGTCAACTTTATGGTGATCTAAAGAATTTTTTTTTAATCAGATTGATGTATCAACTGAGCTAAAATTCAGTTGCTGGAGTTAATTCCCTTCAAGCTGCATTAATTGATTTTAAGGGCAGCAGAAAAGGCTGAAAACACATTGTTTTTCACCAACTTACCATGGAAACATCTGGCTTAAGCTGCTCAATGCAATATCTTCATGAGCACTGTGCAGCAAGTCACCAGATCTGCTCGTTTGCACCCTGGTGCTGGGCAGGAAGTGTGGAGTGAGGTTATCGTAATTTGCTGAAAAATGATACCTGCTGTAGCTGGCAATGAGGTTGCTGAGAGCAGTTTACAGACTGGATAACCAAATCAGTGAGAGTTTTGTTGTAATTTGCTGTGCATTTGTCAATGTGAGCAACCCCTTACAATTACATATAGTCACTGCTAGCATAAAAATATTGACTAGTCTTGAACTCACAACATTTACCTGTAAAAGACCTACATCCTGTTTTCAAAACAAGTAGAATGGAAAATCCTATTTTTATTTTATCAACCACAGACATACTGAGAAATGCTTATGTGAGTCCCAGAGCGCACTGACCTCCCTCTGGTGCCTCTGTCATTGTTTCCTTTTATTATATTTGTCTAACACCCCTCTCTCCCCCTCTCATCTTTTTTCTAGCTCTCTTTTAACAATATACCAGTAATGGAAAGGATAAATCAATGGAGGTTTTCTTTTCTGCCTTTCCCTAATTGGTTGACATAGCTGGTGATGTAATAACTGATGATGTAAGTCCTGGGCCGAGGTGAATGAGGGGACTGTTCTCCTTCGCCCGTCTCCGTGAGGTTGCTGCAGTGTCGGCCTGTTCACAAATTGTTGTTGCCATGGTAATGAGAGTCTGAGAATGCCACTAGCAGGTCACTGATTCAGTGTTTTTTTGGAGGGCGGGGCGGTGGGGTTGTTGAGCCTCAGGGCTAAGGTGGGGATGCTGTTTTTAAAGAGAGTGAAAAAACATGTTTTTAAATTACACTTGACTCAAACTGACACTTCGCACATTTGTGTGTGTGCTTGTGCATTTAGTAGAGTTAGAGTGATGGGGAGTATGTCGGCACGCTGCAACAATCACTTCAAAGACTTTACATCTCATCTCCTCTCCTCTCCTCTCCTCTCCTCTCTCCTCCCCTCCTCAGGTGTTTTAGAACCTCCACTGACTGACCCCACCCCCCTCCTTCCTCCCCACACTTTGACTCCACCTCCTCAGTGATGTCCTCTTCATCCCAGGCACATCCAGGGGTCAAGACCAGTGACCCCTCCACTGACCTCTGCAGGATCCCCACGTTCTCCAGTGTCACCAGGTAAAGTGTTTTGGGTTTTTTTAGCAGTTTTGCAGCTGTTGGTAAAATAAACCACAGTGTATTATATCATTTTGTACACATGAAGATCATTTTACCACTGAGCTTATGAATACAGATGTACAGTATTGTCTGTGGATAAGATTGAACTTGAAACTTAAGCATTATAAGTTATATTGTCTTATTTCATTAAATGCAAAGATGTTACTCATTCACTCATTCACAGACTCATGCAGTAAAAATGTCTCTGCACAGTCTTAGTCACCACTGATGCGGTCTGATAAGCGATAACCTTGAAGTGTAGCACAAAACCAACACACAATGCTGCCGTGTGTGTCCTTATTCATGATGTAACATTCTGTTTTTTCTCCCATCAGAGTCCCTGCAGCCTCCAGCCTGCAGACACAGAGACCGCTCCCCTTCCCCCATGAGAGGCTACCTCATCCCCAGCCCTCTGCCCACACGCAGAAACAGGACCTGCTCAGCGTGAGGACACACACAACACACACACACACACACACACACACACACACACACCACACACACCACACTGCACTGCAGAATCCCACAGGATGAAGTACCCCTTTCAGTCGATTGCTGTCATAGTAATCACAGGAATGATAAAGTGGAAGTATTGTTTATATGAAACTCTAGTGAAGACTGTTGCAAGACTTGTTCTCAGGCTTAATTTTGTTTTGACAACTTGGCACAGGCCAACACAGGACTGACCATTCAGTTACTGAATTTCATTGGTTAATGTCTCTGCACTTGAGCCAAACTGAAAGTTTTCCCTCATGACTACAAGTGTTGTCAGGGCAATTCATTAAAGTTAGAATTCAAATGGTAACTATAGAATAGATTTTTGTGTTTTTTATGGCTGGCGTTTTTTTCAGCAAAAGCCATTTAACTATACACATTTTCATTGTTACTGGTGGAGTCTGCCTTTCCTGCGCAGCATTCAAACTGCACACATGGGACTCATGGGAAGCCATGCATGCATGTTTTGGATGTAACTGGAGAAGACAAAAGCTTGCATCCCTTCATTTCACATAATGTCCTTGACAAAACCTCTGTGTTTGTACCGCCTGCTTCTCTGTGACATCCCACAGAGATTCAGAAGCTTTTTTAGTCTCTTTTAGCTTGTTGCTTTGATTTTCTGGCCCACAATTCTGCTCTAATCAAAACTCACAGTCAGCAGCAGGCAGCTGTTTTCAGGTGAAAAATCTCTGATAAACCCCAGTTTGCATTAGCTGTCCCACACCAAACAGCAGGTGCGTTGAGTTAGTGACTGGCAGGTGAACATTTAGCAGTTTAAAGTCAGATGTTTCCTTCCGGAACTGGTGGAGACAAAAAACAGAGCTAAAAGGAGGGTGAATATCAGACTTACATTTGTCACTGGGCAGAAACATGTTGCAAATTTATTGCTGATGTTGCTCTGTGTCTGCTGAACGAGTACATTGGCAACTTTTTGCTGAATAGTTCAGTTAATACAGCCTGAAGAACCTTATTGTTCAAAATGTAAGAACATCACTTCCTTATGAATTTCAAAACTACTTTACAAATCAAATAAAACTGTCTTGTATACTGTCTAATGACTGAAAGTATTTGGCAGGATCAGAAATGTAACAGAAAAAGAAAAAGAATATCTGGTAACCAATCAAAACGCCCCCTACTGGTGGATCAGAGTATGATACATTCATTGTTGAATTGATTCTTCATCTCTTACTTTTATCACCCTCCACTTCATCAACCCCTCTGTCTATATCTCTCTCTCTATACAGGACGGCTCGTGCATCAGAGGGTCCGGTGTTTACTGGTGTGTGTAAATATTTTTCCCGCTCCAAAGGCCATGGCTTCATCACGCCATCGGATGGGGGCAGTGACATCTTTGTCCACATCTCAGAGTAAGTGTGTGTGTGTGTGTGTGTACTGTGCTGACTATAGGTTTGTGGACAGGCTGGCGTGTTAAAGTATCCTGAGGAGTGTGTGTTGAATGTAGGGTGGTTGAATGTATGGTGGTGTTGCCTTGAAATGTTATCCCTATGAAGACCAGAGGTCCCTCATAGAAATAAGTACAGTATTCTAAAAAATGATACTGTAGCATACTTTAATATGTTCTTTTGACTAATCAGGTTAACTGGAGATGATGAGGTGAATAGAAACAGTTGGTGTGAGTGTGTGTGTGTACATGTTTGTATTTATGCTCACACACAGGGTGGTTCAGCAAAGCTGCTCTGTGGATGAAACTTGAGCATGAGTGTGTGTTTTTTTTCTCATTGCCTCTGATGAGGTGTGTGAGGGGGCTGCTTTAATCACAGTTTTAATCACAGTCATCAAATTACAGCAAGGCTCTGTGTAGGAGTAGAGAGACCCACACACACACACACACACACACACACACACACACACAGCTTCCTTTTGACGAGGAGTCATGGAGTGATGCAAACAGATTTTTCATGTAAGAAAGAGAGAAACAGACAATTTTATTGTATCCTGCTTTACAGTGTGTGTGTGTGTGTGTGTGTGTGTGCGTGCGTGTGTGTGTGTGCGTGCGTGTGCGCGCGCATATGTGTACACTGCTTACGTCTATGTGTTTTATGCCTGTGGGTGATAACAAAAGCACCGCGGTGAAGGTCATCAGATATTCTGTTGTCCTCCTACACCACTCCTGTGTGTGTGTGTGTGTGTGTGTGTGTGTGACAAACACAACTGGACTTGCTGGGGAGCATTAAAGATAGTTCATCTTAAAGGGTTATAGTGTGTCAGCACTGATCCAGGGGAAAAAATGTTATTGTGTGAATTAACATGCATCCACACTGGTGTTTTCAGGTCATTTTTGTAAAGATGTCTTACTTCTAATTGTGATTTCTTTTATAGATGCTATGAGTTAACCAGACACTCCTGTCCATGTCAAAGTGCGTCCACTAAAGTCGTTGTTTTTGCCACTGACAGGCTCAGATTGTTATTAGTGTCTGACAACATTATGGAAATGGATTCCTACACAGACTGAACTTTTTATTAAAGATTTAGATCTTTTTTATATAACCACAAATGTTGCTGTATATCACTACCAGACTCCATTGACAAAATGGCAGAACACGGGAGCTGTTAGAATACCACCACCTTGATTGGTTCATTTCTTAGTGTATTATGTGACTTTCAGTGGTAGACAAAGTGTTCTGATAATTTAGATAAGTAAAAGTACCCTATCAATCAATTCACACCCAAACGCATGGGGAAATAAAGGCCCTTTAATGATGCAGCGTGAACAGCAATGCTGATGTTAAAAATGAGTGACCACTGAAAGGGTTAGAGGCAACAAAAAGTTCTTAAAGGACAGGTTCCCATTTTTCATGTCTACGATAATAGATCACTCATGTCCCCACATGTACGTATGGAGTGACTGCTCGTTGTAATCATTCCTCCTCTTCATACTGGCTATAGAGAAATCTCTTCTCAAAGTGATTCCAGTGCAAGGGATGAGGCACAAAATCCACAGAACTCACTCTAAACATCAGCTGAGGCTAATATGAGGCTTCAGCACCCTGAATTAGAAAAATGAAATGAATACCTTCCAAAGTTACAGCCCTCCCCTAGTTCCCCCATACTCTGCCTCCTTACTGAGGAAGAGTGGAGGGGTAGTAGCACAAAGGGGCAATTTTGTACTAAAAGGTTGTAATTTTGGATGATATCCACTTGATTTGTCTAACACACACTGCTTCAGCTGAACTAAAGTATTCCTTTTTATACTGAAGGAGGACTGTAGATTTTGTCCCCTATTACTGTCATTTGAACCACATTATGAAGAGACCTCCATATAGTCCATATGGAGAATGGGAATGGTTACAGTGATCAATAAGTCTTTCAGTATACATATGAGCATATGAGTTTAACTTTACTGTCACTCTGTCCCTGGCTGTGTCTGAGCAGGCTTATGTCACTGTTTTGCAAAAGCTCTTAATTTAATTACCTGTTATTTAACCTCTGAATCATATGTTTAAGTCACATGACCCTTGGGTGTGTGAAATGGACATTTTGCCAAAATAACCACCATCAAAACTGTTGTGCATGTAGATATTTGCACTTAAACAGCAAAAGCATGCTGACCTTTTGCCATACAAAGGTCAGTTTATGTCTGTCTATAGGGTGCAGCGTATGGATAACTTGTTTGGTATCATAGTTTGTAACCTCTGAATCAATTTCCCTCCCTTTCCTCCAGCATTGAGGGCGAGTATGTGCCGGTAGAAGGCGACGAGATGAGCTACAAGATTTGCTCCATCCCTCCCAAACACGAGAAGGTCCAGGCGGTGGAGGTGACCATAACCCATCTCAAACCAGGAACCAAACACGAGACCTGGGCGGGACACGTCGTCAGCAGCTGAATGCTGAACCTCATGGGGGATGGGCGGGAGGCAGGGATAACAAGGCCAGAGGGTGGGAAGGGAGACACTGAAGAAATAGGGAGAGGATGATGATCGGGTGGGAAGAAGTGAGAGGGAAAAACCCAGTCCTCCTGGTATGACACTCTGAGACAGTTGAGTCAAATGGTGATGAATAAAGTTTTAAACTGGGAGGAAAATCTCAACCAGCCCATAGTCATGCTGTGTGGGAGGATTACACTGCCCTTCCTGGGAAATGGGTAACTGCATCTTGGGAAAACAAACAGTTGGTTTGACCGGTATATGAATAGATTTATGATTACGGTGTAAGATGTGTTTATCGTAGAAAGGTTTCTAACATTACAGTAGGTTTCTTGCTTAGATCGTTAGACTGTGTTGAAATTTGACGTACATTGAAGTTTTAGTTAATTTGAGGAGAACATTATCTTCAGCTGCAATCATTCATTTTCTGGAAAAAACCTCTGGATACATTCAGTTCAGCTTTGCAGCGTTTGAGATTAACCTGCCGTGGTCACAACAGAACTAATGTTGCTGTATAAGCACTCCATGTTACAGCACCATGGGGTTATTATCCAGGTATACTGTGTGTGCCTACTTCTACCCAGAGAACTTACAGCTCTGTTTGTGCCTACTTATACCAATCTGTCATCTGTATTTGATCATGCGTGGGTGGCTATATAAGTGAATTAAAGCATTTTCAACTGGTGCATGTTTGTGGATTCTGCATTTCTTCTTCATTTATGTAACTTTTTTGGCATCTTTGGCAAACTGATTGGATTTAGTGTGTTTAGTGTGTTTAGTATGCATCACTGTGAAAAAGTGTCTCCTACAGTGACAAACTGGGCTGGTATGTGTAAAACTTGTGTGACATTATTATGGAAATATCAACAGCTTTGCTTCACTGAAATTCAGATCCAAATGTGGATTTGTCATGCCTACCACAGATAGACCTGCTGCCCTCTTCTGTCCACATCTGTCCACTACAGCTTGACAAACAGTTCAGAGGTCCTACTGAATTATCTGCTCACAATCATCAGTCTTTTTCAATATGGAGGATAATTTGACCTAGAATAAGAATTAAATTGAAGTGAGTCGAATATTAAGGAGAAATTGGAAATATATTATCAAGTTGTAGCAGTGAGGTAAATCCGGGCATAATTAAACAGTAAAATGAAAAAGGAAGCTGAAAAAGGAAATTAAATATTTATATGACAAACTGATGGCAAATACCTCAAGTGGAAAATAAAACAAAGACTAACCCCGATGCTGCTGTGAGCTGAGCAATCTACCCTTTAGCTGTTTTCATAATGCAGTTATATTTTCACCACAAGTTTTATCATACAATTGTCATGGTAAATTTATTCTACTTATAGTCACTGGTGTTCCCTTAGGCTAAGATCTAACCTGTTAACCATTAACTTTGTAACAGGTATTCATGTTTGCCTCTTCCCTTACAGTGACATTACAGGTGACAACAGATTAATTACTTGCATCATGTGGGATTCCTGACTACTGAGAAATATCCTCATGTACACTGTACAGTGTATATTACTGCATAGTAACATGACCATTAGTACAACTTTTGACACTTCTTGGAGAAAAACAATAATCAGTACAAATATTATTCCCACTGAGATTATTTTCTCCAACTGCAGCCACTAGAGAACAACAAATGTTTTTTTCTGACCCATTGCTGGTTACCTTATTTTGAAATTACCTCACCGGAAGTTTCGAAATCCTGTCTGACTTGACTGTAGCCTGTGTAGTAGTTTATGCCCCACATCAGACACAGCTCGTCATAATTAAAATTATAACCAGTAGTCCTGTGGCTGTCAATTAAAATTTCTTAATTATGATGATTACATTAATGAAGAGCTGTAAATATTCAACACACTTTTTCTGATATGTATTAGCTACAAATATCAGTTAATATTGCAGTTCCTCACTGTGACCACTGGATGAGCGCGAACACTGGTGACTATTACCACACCAAGAAACGTTTCAAAATAAAACGTTTGTGTCTACACAGTTTTTGTTTCGTTTTAATTATAGGCTCATAGGGTAGTCTGCTGATATTATACTGATTAATATATTGCGTTTGCACTGTGAAAAAAATGCTGTCAGTTGTGTCAGCTGTGTTTCTCATAATGTTTGTGAATGTATTTACACTGCTGCAGTAATGTCTAATTTTTGTTGGAGCATTTCTGAACAGTCATCTAAAATACTGACCTAAAATAAGGACCAAGATGTCTAAGTGGTAATTAAGCAATTTAGTATTGCTCCTTCTAAGAGCTGGGTGACTTGCAAAACACACACTGAAAAAGATCAGTCACATTCAGTGCAGAAGAAAATGTGCATATTTTTTGCCCTTAAAGTGAGTCTAGCCAACAGTTCCCATAATACAGCTCTCTGGTCCTAATATAGCCTACATTATTCAAACTCACTGCCCACATTTGTAACATATGCTGTCTGTTGTAAAACTGTAGTCTCCACTCTAAAGCTGATAACCCTTGTGACATCACACAACTTCTCTTGAAAAGTAAACTGACTTTTCTGGACAAAACTGGTGAAGTGTCCCTTTAATTGTTGCCTTACCTATTATTAGCATTTCCATTGTCTGTGACTGTGTGCTACACTACATGATAGTCCAGTGAAATGCATAGCTTGTAATAGTCGTAGCTGTGCTGGAGTTGTACACTGCTTTGAGCTGATTTATCCAGCAGAGGGCGCCTAATCTCCATGTTGTAACTGAAAGGCCACTGGCACTGAGTTGCCACCTCTGCCCTACACCTTGTAAAAGTCGGTCAACCACCAAAGCAGGTAAATAGTGAGTTCAAACAGAGAGTCACTGGATGCTTATTATATGGTCCAGCTGTCTGCTGGCTCACTGGTCAAATTCCATAATGACAGTAAATGAGAGCCTTCAGTCTGTCAGTGGATTAACCAGAGATACAGTGATTTCAATATGGAGCACTGAAGGGGGGAGCAGCACACCTGTAACTAATACACCTGATGGGAGAGAGGGGTGAGAAGGAGGAGGAAAGAATGGAAAAGGGTACAAGTAGACAGAGACAGGTGAGAGAAAATGGTGTGAAGGAGAAGAGAGATAAAGGTAGAAGAAAGGAGAAGATTAAGAGGGTATGACAGGAGAAAAGGAAGGAGGGAGAAGGGTGAGGGAAAGGACGCAGAGGAGTAAGGGTGAGGAGGACAGAGAGAGAGGGGGGGGGGGGGAGGGAGAGAGATGGAGGAAAACAGATGATGAGAGGGGGGAGGAGGAGGCGGAGAGGGAGGAGCAGAGGGGAGGCAGGCGCTCAGTCTGTTCACTCGCAGGAGGAATCAGCAGCAGCAGCAGGACAATGGGCTGTCTCCGCTACGGATCCTAACGGACGCCGGTGTGTTTCCGACAAACTGGAATATAAGGTATGACTGACGGGGGCGAAGCGGCTCCGAGTCTCAGATGGTCTCGGTCTTGACAATGTTAAACGGGTGTTTAAATCTGCCGTTTGTCTATGAAAGAGGAGAGGCTGCAGGAAGGAAGCGACGCAGCGCAGCAGACAGCCAGCAGGGCCTGCCAAACCAACCGTCTGCCTCTGGGTCCTAAACCGGCCGGTGACACGTTAGAGCACAGACGGCTTCAACTGTTCACTCTTATTGTCAGTATGTGCAGGATATTGACGACATGATAAATCACAGCAGGAAAAACACACCCGGAGTCCTCGGTCCCCGTTCTCTCCTCTCCAGAAAGAACGTCACGCAGAACTCCCTTGTAAATCTGGCTGTTTTTAAATTCCCTTGCTTACCTGCAGACGTAAACAGCTCTAAAGATGTGAATGACTGCTGCCTTGGATTCAACGAGGTCGTCTAGTGAATTCGGCCCACGACTGATTCGTCAAACTCCGCTTAATTCAAATTAAAATCAGTCTTTCTGTGCACGTCGCCCCCCGCTTAAGTGTTTTTAAACAGCAGGGTAATACAGGGACAACACGCGAAATCCAAATAATAGTTGACCTTTTAAGTATAGTAAACGCTGCTCTGTGTATTATTTACACGCCGAATTCGTGAGCGGTACAAAACAATTCACTGTAGCTGTTAAATATTATTGAGTGATGAATACATACTTGATAGGAAAGCGGCGCCACAAAAAAGACCGTTTTTGGATGGAAATTCGGAGCGAGGAGCATATGTCGGGTATGCCAACAAAGCCTCTCTCTAGCCAGCAGCAGCAGCAGCAGCAGGAGGAGCGCGCAGTGTGTCTGCCAGAATGAACCTTTGCACTAGGCCATGGCTGGGAGTCTCCTCTACAGATGCAGGGATTGTGGTGTGAATAGATGGACTCATTGTAGTTGCCATAATGTGCCTTCTGTTGGAAACAGCGTTGCGTGACGCACATAGACATGCAGTGATGCAGAGATGCTGTGCAGGCATGGATGACTTAAGGACTTCTTATTATTCATGTCTGAACGGGCAGCGTATTACCATGTCAGTGTGTCTACATCAGTGGCTGCAGTGTCTGACCACAATAAATATGCACACACACACACACACACACACACACACACACACAGCAACAACAAACACAGATGTGACTGGTTGCACTGAACTCAAGTCCTCTGTGTTACAATATATGATGAGACAAGGTCATTTTTGCCATGCTAACCACCCAAACACTTCACACATGTCATTTAGAAAAACACAGGGTAGGCTGTTTGTGTGTGCTGGAGCCTGTATTTAGTGAAGGGAGGGGCTGCTCAGGGACCTCCCATCAATAGATTAGAAGTCAATAGTCATTTGCCTCCATAAGGTGAGGATGATTGGTGCTGGCAGACGAGCAGTGGCTGTGCTGTGATGTTTTTTATTTTAGACTGCACTGACCTGACTGAGAGAGTGTGTGTGTATAACATCCGTAGGAGGAAGGTAGCTCTTCTCCTTATCTAGAAGCGATTGGCGAACACAATGCATAGAGGGATCTAGTTACAGAACAGATAAGTCAGTGTGGACAGAAGTGATTATAGAGAAGTGCAGTGACAGAGGCAGATCAGAGGAACTGAGGCAAATCAGAGGCAGGAATGTCGACGACCGGGAGCGTGACACACTGTATGGTATTCTTGAATGAACCGACTTGGGTTGTATTTGCCATTCACCAAATAATGGCACCAAGATGTACGAAAGCGTCTCCGTCTGCAAACAGGGGAACCAGAGCGCAGGCAGGAGTGAGAATCCAGTCTGAATGGCAGGAAGCAACCCCAAACCGCAAGGGATTAGGGGTAGCAGGAGACAGATGAAGTTGTTCTTGGAAAGACAAAATGAAATCTGGGCTTATGCTCACACTGTATTTAGCTGTGTTTTTTTTAAATAGTAGCAACACCAAAAAAATAAAAGAGAGAGAGAGGGAGAGATAGACAGTCCATTATGTGAAGTTATGGAGACAGATTTTGTTTGTCTGGTTTGTGCATGTCAGGTTGTGTTTATCAGTTAGACAAAGAGCCACCAGCTTCATCTTAACAATAACAGGAAAAAGCCCAGGAGCTGTATTAGTTCTGTGTGTGTGTGTGTGTGTGTGTGTGTGTGTGTGTGCATGCGTGTGTGTGTGTGTACGTGAGTGTGTGTTCTATAGGCATCCATAAGGTTAGTTGCCTTACATTGGATTTTCTCACTCAAGTTCACATGATCAGTGTGTGTGAGAATCTACTATTTGGCAAGACAGTGTCACAAGACATACTGTGGTTGCAGTTTATGTGTGTGTGTGTTGGTCCTATCGTGGTCAGCAGTGCCATGTGGAGTCTGTGTTATGACCAGGCAGGAACATAAACAACCTTTCCAACCTTACCCCAGAACAGTGTTTACAACAGAGTTTATTTTATTCTAGCTTTTAGTACATCTACGTTTTACTTCCCTAAGCGCAGTTTAATTCTATCAACAATGCAACATCCTGTCAGCATCCAGTTTGTTAGTGTTGCCATGGATAAAATGGACATATACTACCAGATAAACAGCGACATGATCTAACATGTTTTATCCACTTTCAGTTCAGGTGAACATTTCTGCACATTGTTGCAAAGTGTTTGTACAAGTAGCTGCTGCTCTTACAAAGCAATGAAACAATTAGTTGATGAATTGATTATTTTGGAGGGAAAAAACTTCTTTTCTTACTGTTGACTGTTACCTTTTACAATTTTTAGTAATATTTTACAGACAAAACAGTTTATTGATTATTTGAGAAACTATTGGCCGATTAATCAATGGTGAGAATAATTGTTAGTTGCAACCCTTGTTTAGATAGATGCTATGCTAAGATCAGTTTATTTGTTTCGAGTTGTACTACTCAGCCTGTTCTGTGTGGCTCTAAAAGGAGCTTTTTAAAATCTGACAAGATAACCCTGATGATCATCAGTGAGTGTGTTTCCATCCACCTGTTTTCAATATGTGCATTTAAAAAAGTCCAAATATTGCCAAAACGTTTTTGCACTTGGCTGAGGTGTAAATGTGCATTGATAAAAACAAAATGTAATGGAAACAGACTAAATGAATAATTTGTGACATGCATGACGTTAAAGCTCAGGCTTCAGCTGGAGAGATGAAAAATAGCTGTAGATAAAAATGTCAGACGCATGTAAACTGATTTTCTGCCATTTGACTCTTGTTGTGTTGTTTTCTTCTGCAGTAGTTTAATGGCTCGCCGATTGGGCATAATGATAATGAATGGAAATTTACATTAATGCACATTTTCTTTGTTGATTTTCTGAAAAATAATGTTAAAATTTGCTCTAAAGTTGAATGGAAAAAGTCTGCATTACAAACTTAGAGTTGCATAGAGTTTGAAAGACATGGACAAAGATGCATTATGGATCCAGTGTCCTTGAAGCTGGCTCTATATTAGAGACAACAAATCAGCTTATCTCAGCCTCTGCTGCTTGAATTTGACTGTTCTTGTCACAACTATGCTGAATTGTTGGAGTAACCCTTTAATGGTTGTGTAAAATGGTTCATGCTGCATTGAGGGTTGTTTTAAATGCTGTGATGTACATACACATGATTTTCATAATGGATGAAGTGGCTTTTATGTCAGACACACAGACACAGATCTCAACATGTTTAGGAAAATTTTGCATACCAGTCTGTGAGGGGCAATTTGTGGTGACTTATTCCTGACTCTATGAGTTAATCAAACGTGCGATCAAACACACCATTAATTAATGATGACATCACACAGTACTGATGCAGGGCACCCTCATTTGAAACTCTTTGGTCTAAACCAGACTGGAAAATTTGACTTAAGTACTTGGCTTGTTTAGACTCAAAGAAGCAAATTACAAGGCAAAGCTGTACACTAACTACTTCAGACTGTGTTTGTTTTGTATTGAAGAATATTGAATTATAGGATGTACATGTATCATTGTGACAATGTACCTTAAAGGACAGTATGAATCTTCACACCTCAGCTGTGAATTTTCACACGAATCCCACAGTCTGTTGGAAAAATGAGATGTGTCAGATCTGGCTCCGTCCACATTTGATTAAGTAATTGTCTGAGATGCAAAACCATTTACTTTCATTTAAACTTTAGAGTGGTGAACAGTCAGACCCTTGTTTTATTAGTGACCATGTACACTACTTAGCCCTCTGCTGTGGAAATCTGCCTGTCAGGGACCAGACAGATGGAGCCAGGCTCCATCTCTCCTTCTTTCCTGTTTCTGTGTTGTGCTAAGCTAACTGTACAGACCTGTTAGTGGTACTGGACATGTAACTATCATGTAAATATCGCTCCCAAATTGTCAAACTATGCCTTTATTGTTTTGGTCTGCTAAGCGTGCTGTCTGAATTTTGTAAGCTAGTCACAAAACTGACCTCAAAATAATCAAAATCCAGGTGGCTAGCAAAGAAAAAAAAAATTGGGAGTTTTTAGGTTGTTCACAAACATGCTTGGACAGACGAAGGCTGATATTTTCAATGATAATTTAATTCTGTAACAGTCATGATTTAATAAACATTTTTCAGATCTCTAGTTAGGATTTTTTTTTTTTTTTTTTTTTTGTTTACAAACTGCTGAAATTTGGTCTTAGTAATGGTCCATCTGTGACTGAACTCTGTCTTCTTGAGAATGTGGCTTTAACATATCAAAGGTTGCTGTCATAAGATGCAGAACTACAATTCAAACCTGATGAAAACATCAGTGGTTACTGCAGCGCGGAACCAACAGCACAAGCTGCAATGCACTCAGCCAGTAAATTAGATTGTGATCATGAGAAAACAGTTTGATACCTGGGGACCATGGGAGTGTTCTGCATTCACACGCTGACTCTGTCACAAAGTAGGTTTGGCATTCAGAGCAACAACACTGAGACACACACGACATGTGAGGTCACAGTGCGTCATCGTTTTAATTGGATTATTTTGATGGCTCCTGGAGCGCCATGTGGGTGCTATGAAATACACAATGAAGCAGTTGTGGTGCTGTTTGATGTCATGCTTCGCAACAGCTTTGCTCATTTTCTGTTAATACACTATTATTTTTCTATCAAAGATTAAATTCAAGTATTCTCCCCCCTGCTGTCTGTTCTGCTACAGGTTTATATTCAGGCTGCAAGTAACCATTATGTTCATTATAGATTCATCTGACAATTATTTTCCTGATTAATTATTTAATCTGTAGCAAATGGTGAAAGGCTCCAACTGGACATATCTTGTTTCATCCAACAGTACGAGACCTAAAGGTACTGGGGAACTGCTGTAAGAATTTTTGGCATTTTTGCCTAAAATTTTCTTTAAATGGGACAACCTGATGTTCTGGTGCTGGCTGAGAACCACAGCATACCCGGTTTGACGCCAACTGTGGACCTTTGTTGCAAATCGTTCCCTGTCTGTATCTCTCTCAGACTTTGTCGGCAGTCAATTATCTGAATTAAAAAAAAACAAAAAAAACAACTAAAAACTAAATGAAAACAATTTCTCAAATTATTTTTTCATCGTCAGTTGCTCAGACAAACTGCTACATTGACACAATACAACATGTTTTTCCACATGAAGCATCGCAATCACTGCAGTCATATCAAGGTTGGTTAGTATAGTTTTTAATGTGGATTATGTTCTTCTTCACTAGATTTAAACAAATGGTCCATAGTCAGAAAATGAATCATTTGGTTTATCACTGTCATTGGGTTTTAGTCAGACATCACATTGGCTTCTTAGAACATGTGAAGGACATTTATAAGAAAAAAATGAACAAAAATGAATTAGTGAAAATAATCATTAGTTACAGCCCTTCTCCTGGCCACCAGCAGAAGAATATAATTTGGACCGTAATCAGAAAAGTGAAATGGGTGGAATTACATGTGATAATTAGCTGCATGGTCAGTGTCATTGCAGCACTTTGTTCGGGACAGAGAGCAGGAGCTTCAGTCTGTGGAGAAAACAACACTGGTTTGAACAAGACAGTTACAGTAATTACTTCAAGCTCTGGCTTGTGACCTTGACATTTAGTGTCCTGAAATAATTACTGTTTCCAGGTTTACTAAAGATAAAAATGTACATGTTTATTTCTGTTTCATGTCATTACAAAGAGAATGTTTTGGGTTTGTAGGTTTCTCATCAGACATAGAAAAAGTTTTAAGACCATGCTTTGGGTTATGTGTACTCCTCCTGGGTATCTGCTGTCATTTATCATAGAAAATGATTCATCACAAATATAAACAATCTGTCTGTCTCTCTGTGTGTGATTCAGGAGGTGAATGTCAAACAGCTCCAGGATGCTGCTGTCCTCATCCCTGTTAACCTGCTGTTCATCAGGGGGTATCTGATTTACCAAACATGATGAAGACTGAGCCCCCGTCGGCCACGGGGGGCAACGGGACATCAGGCGGGAGCTCGAACCTGCGGAGTCCCTCACCCCACCGCAATGCCTACGAGGCGGGGCTGGCAGCACTGAAGAAGGCCACCGACCACCTCAACAATGCCGCCAATGGAGGCACTGACCCTGCCTCAAAACCCGCACCTCTGCCCCGCCCGACTGGGAGGGGCCGGAGATATGGATCAAACGTTCACCGCATCAAGAACATGTTCATGCAGATGCAGTCTCCTGGTGATGAGGAGGATGGAGCCAAAATGATAGGTAAGGTGCCGCACCAGTTAGATTTTTACTGAAGCTTTTCAAATAAACTGTGTTAGAGAAGGCTTTTAAAGGCTCTGTACACCCACTCTAGTGTTAATTATTCTGGCTGTTTAGACTTGTAGTCTAGTGGAAGTTGGGCAATGCTTGAATGCTTGGAGTAAACCATTTGCTTAACCCAAACAATGATTGTCCAATCAGAGCTTTGCAACCCTAACTAGGCAGGGCAGGTCAAGTTTTGAATTTTCCATGTTTAAGTGATGTGTGTGGGGTTAGATACATCTAAAGAGTTTGGTGTTTTGTGTCTTTTTTAACCTTTCCAAAACATTCAAGGAATGGATTCGAAAGCCTTTCTGCCCTCATATAAGCTGCCAATGTTAGCATGTCTGGCTAATAAGCTTACTGTCTTCAGATCTAAACAATTATAAGTTTAGGAGTTAGCATACTATTAGCTAGTATGTTACTTTGTGGGGTGACAGGTAACGCGTTCATGGCTCTGTTCTGCTCTTTATTGGATTTGTGGAAGCTCAGTAGCCCCAGCCAAACTCATTACCTGAGATACTAACCAAGTGTTAATGTTTGGCAAATACCTTGCTTAATTCACTTTCTCAAAGGCTTTATCTCCTGCAATAATAAATCCAAACCTCTGTCCTGCTTGTCCAAGTATGTCAGCTAAGCAAAAAAAAAAAAAAAAAAAAAAATCAAACAGGGTTATTTTAGAGTGAAATAATAGTCAGATTTTTTCCTCACAGTATTTATAATTCTAGGGCAAACTAGCACTTAAATCAGTTTCAATTTCCATGTCTTCTATGACATTACATGAATCAGTGACTGGTGAGGATGCTAGCTTTTTGCCTGGGACATGAAGCCTTAGCCTCAGTTGTTTAGCACAATATTATGTGATGTACTTGATGTAGCCATCAAGTAAATGGTTAAGATCCTCTTAACTTATTGTTTTAACATGAGTCAGCTGGAACCAGAGACAGGGTTTTTAACTAATACACAAAGCTAACATTTCAGGGTCAGCTAATGTTTGCTGACATAATAGATAAGCACACTGATAAGAAAAATATTATTGTGTGCTGTTGTGCAATGAATGGACAACAGATAATATTCACTGATTAATTGATTAATCACAATTTGGTAATAATTGCTTAAACTATGTGGTTTTCTCAGGTCAAAGTAGGTGAAGAATCAAACATCAATCAAACAATCAAACAATCAAACTCATTTATGCAGGATTTATACATCAGTTTTCTGCTTTTGATGATATACTGTGTGCAATAAAGAATGAGATTTGACTTACATTACCTGTGGTCACTGTAGGTTTCACTTCCTGTTCATTACAACATAGTAAAGTCAACTGACAATCTAAAGCACACAACAGGCCCGAGAACAAAACAGAAAGCTTAGTTTTAAAAAGTCACTTCTTTAAATTGGTGCATCCACACGAATGCAGTACAGTAAGAGGAAGGAGGACAAACCCCAGTTACGCTAAACTGCCCTGTAAGTACACTTCAGGCCTATTCTGGTTGATTACAACTTATTTATGTAGGTCAGTTATGGAACTCAACTAAATAAATGCTAGAATTTAATGTGAGCATGACAACATTACTAATCTACAACCAAGTGCTTGTGTTTCATTTCCCAGTCGGACATTTCTTACTGCGGTCAACTTGATTTGTGAAGTGTTGGCATAAATGTTAGAAACAATGGCCAATGTGATCTAAGTTGTAAGAAAATATTTTTTTTTCCCCTTTTCCTCTGGTAAAGGTTTCCGTCAAACTTTTCTATCGTTGGCAGGTAAAGACCAGGCGGTTAAACTGTCCCTGCCAAGGGCATCAAGCCTCAACGAGAACGTCGACCACAGCGCCCTGCTCAAACTCGGGGGCACAGTCTCAGAGAGGGTCAACCGTTTTGACTCTAAAGGAAGTGGGGAGGGCAGCTCCATGGGTTTCTCCAAACTGCAGGAGACCAGGAGGATCTTTGAGCAGCGGACTCTTCAGGTCAGAAGGCTCTTTGTTTTACTTACTTGTGTGTTGTGAGAATACTTTTGGGAGTTTTCAACGCCGCTGTTGCCAAGTGTTTGCTCATGGGGGAATGTTGGGTCTGTAAATAATATTATAAAGATTGTGGTCGAGACCTATATGGTAAATGCCCTGAGATAACTTCTGTTATTAGTTGATACTAGATAAATAAAACTGATTTGGCTTGACTTACTGTTTTTGTCTGCTCCAGGAGAAGCAAGCGGCCACTAACCGGATCTTACTGAAGAAGGAACGGGCATCGGGCTTCCAGGACAGCCGTCTAGATGTTGTGGCACGTTTTAACGGCTCCACTGAGGCTCTTGACCGGCTGGACGACCCCCCTGCTCCCGCCCCTGCCACTCTTCCTGCTGTTGCAGCTTCAGTTGGGCCCGGCGAGGCTGTCAGCCCCACTGTGAGCCAGCTCAGTGCCGTGTTCGAGAAGGGCGAACTGCAAAATAATCTCTACCTCCCCCAGCGCCGGTCAGCCCCTGCCCTTGCACCAAAGCCCAAACCTCCAGCCAGAGCGGAGGCTGTTGGTAGGAAGGTGAGGAGAATGAACTTGCAGGAAATTGAGAAAGGAAGCTGGCTGAAATGCATGAACCAAAAGCTATACATTGATAGGTGATTAAATGATCTCTCCTTGTTTCTCTCTCTTAGGCAAAGGTGTTGGCTCCAGGTAAGGAGGACTCCAAGGAGGAGACAGCAGGAGTTGTGAGTACTAAAGCAGCAGAGCTACCAGAAGTGATGGGTTCTCTACAGAGGAGCATAGAAGGAGTGTTGGCCAGTGGAGAGAAGGAGGGGCTCGGACAGTCAGGAGACCAGCACTCCAACTCCTCCTACTCGTCATCATCCTCTGTGGTTGTTACTTCCTCCTCTTCCTCTTCAGAGGCCAAACCGGAGTTGGAGGCCCAGCCAACAGCGACTGAAGCCAGGGGCTCAAGTACGGTGACTGCTCCAGAGCGGGAGCCACAGGCTGACGACCAGGACAGCTTCACCGGGGGGTCTGAAGCTGGAGCCAGGCTGGTGCAGGCGGAGGTTCATGCCTCTTTGGAAAATGGAGAAAAAGAGCCTCCGGGTTCCTCTCCCTCCTCTGAGGAGAAAGGAGAGGACTCTGACAGGAGGGGTGAGGAAGAAGAGGAGGAGAATGACGAGGATGGCTCGAGGAAGGAGGATTACTCAGAGGGGGATCTGGTGGATATCAGTGCATACAGCGGGCTTGGGGAGGAGGACTCTGGGGGGAGCCAACTGGACGATGAAGAGGATGAAGAAGATGAGGAGGCGTATCAGCCAGAGACTAGTTGCTCGGAGATTGCGGGCCTCCCTGAAGAAGAGGAGCCTGTGCCATCCAATAGGAAGATTCGCTTTAGCACTGAGCCAATCAGGGTGAGTGAGTTTTTGTTGGATGTCATTACTCTTCTCAACACCCTTAATTTTGCCTTAGTTGAACAGTAATTTACCACCATCATATACATTCCAAAAAAATAATCACATCTAGTGTGGCTCCAACCTGATGTGGAAAAGCATCGTTAGATTTGTAGCTTTGAAGTTTCCCAGTTGATGTCAGTGCTGTCAGAGCTGTGCTGGAGCCAGTACTGAGCGCCTCCGTCTGTGGCCTCAATATTCAGCCATGGTCATTTCCACTTGAGTGCTACTTTATCTAAACAAGACTAAAGGTCCAGTAGCCCTGTAAAAGCTTCAGTATTTATGACACACCACAATATGAGAACGTCACACAAAACTGAAATACTGACTGATGCTATATGTAAAGCCTTAAATTAATCATGTAAATGGACAGGAATCCTCCGAGGAGCATATAAGCTCCTTAAATTTTAATGCAGTCTGTCTGATTATATCATATATTTCCTCTGTGTATGTGGAAATTTTAGACTGATGGTGGCATGGGAGTAAGAAGGACAACGAATCACCAGAAATATTAGGATACATCCTCTGGGGACAGTGCATATCTCAGGCACAAATGGGGGGAAATTTTGACCTGATTGTCACCAGAAGCATGGATTCATCTTCCATGAGGCCATGAATATCTGTAGCAGATTTCCTGATAAATGGATCTATAAACATTATGGTCAGTCTGCTAGTGAGGTTAAAAGCAAGGATAAGGTTCGCTGGTTTCTCTTGCTGGTTTTAGGTCTTTGTAATCCTTTATAGAGCACCACAACAAAACAATATCCTTTTAAAAAGAGACTGTGAGCTTGAGACCAATTGAAAAGTGAAAAAAGCTACACATCTTTTAGAGTTTAGTCACTGAATATGAATATTCTTAAAATAGAAATGTAAAACTGCACAAATCAAGTTATTTTTGGGGCTTTTGCCTTTATTTGATAGGATAGTAAAGAGAGAGAGGAAATGGGGAGAGAGAGTAGGGGAGTGACATGCAGTATAGGTCCGGGGACCGGGGACTCGCTGCTCAGAGCACTAAGGCCCATGTGGTACATGCCCTAACCATTTAGCTATCGGGTTGCCCCCAGTGTTTTTAAATCAACAATGGCTCAAGTGACCAATGAGAAAAAGGTTGCTCCTATAGTGACACCTCTGCAGTTCCCCCCATGTCCACAGAGCATTTTAGTGTCTCTCAGCTCATTGTTCTGGTTTTCTGCCCAGCAACTTTCATATTTGTCTTCCCACTGATCACTATCAGCACTAGCAGACTAAAACATAGCTGAAGGAAAAGTGGATACAAGTCAAGTGGTCAAAGAATGCTAATGTTGCCCCTGTGTCTGCTGGATGTTTAAATAGGCGACTAACATGTTCGACAGCTTTATAGGGTGACAGTAGTATAATGTGTTTACAGGGTGTTTCACTGCTGCCAAGTCAAATCAGTTAATGCAGCTTTAATGATGCCAAACAATGAATTACTGTTCTTCAGTTGTTTAATTAATATATGAAGCCAGGTGAAGGCCCTCATAAAGATGTGCACATGTTCTGTTATCTACCAGGCTGTAGGAAAAATGGAGAGAGTGAGGAAATGTTTGAAAACTCACTGACTTCCTCCTTCATTAACGTCACACACACACACACACACACACACACACATGGGTTTGCTGGGGGATTTTCGCTCTTTGATTTCGCCACAGTATATCCTGCTGACTCTAGCTCTAGCTGTGCGCATGTGTTTGAACACAGATCTTGAATTTAACAGAAGCTCTTTTCTATACCAGATCGCTTCTTTCTCCCACAGCACCCCAACCCCCACCCCCACCACCACCCCTCACTGCGGCAGTCAGCTGGTTGAGCCCAGTGGATTGTGAAACATGTCTCAACGTGTGATGATAGAGATGTCACATTAGCAAAGTACTTCCTGAGAAAGACCATTGAATAGCATAAGAAAGAGTATAGCAGGCCTAATATATCATGTGATAGATGAGTAAAGAATAGGAAATGGCAGGATTTAATGTCATCAGGCAGAACAAAGACTGCATAATGGACACTGACAGTGAGAATCGCACCGCTCTGTCATGTCCACTTATGCAGGTGGTAGAAGGAGGAGTACGTTTTATTTCAGGCCAGGCGTTTGGTCAGAAAGGAATTCCTCTCATTTTCTTGGACCTTGAAACATGTAACCACTGACCTCTTTAGCCACAGTGCAGCTAAAAGTGGAGCTGTGGCCTGAGGCAGCAATGTTACTACTAAGGTACCTGCTACAGTTAGCTGCTTAGCCAATCATGACAAACCAGCATGTACTACAGATGTGTGGATGTGTTCTGACAGATGTGTTCTTGGATTCTTAAAGCCTTTTTGTTTTAATATCCCAAAGCATGCATGAAGTGTCACAAAACACCAGGTTGAGACTAACACTATTCTTACACAATGTCCTTGATTTAAGCTTTAACATAAATATGAGGGGGCTTCAAAAAGTTCGTGGAAAAAGGACAGTTAGAAAAATTGGACAGTTGATGTTTATTTTTGCGTTGCAACATGCATTCAAGGGTTCATGTTCGAATATGTTATGACACGTTAGTACGAGAACCTACAGGTGCATTGAGATCAAAATCCCTGCGTATGATTTTTAGCTCATACAGAGATTTTTGTGGGGAATAAAGTGAAGATAAAGACTTGTGTTGTTGAGTCAAAATGATTCAGCTGTTTGTTGGCTGCTGCTTTGAAACCAGCTTTGCAAAGACACACTTCCTGTAGCTGCCTCCCTCCGCTTTTTCTCTATCTCTGTCTCATCTCTTCAGAGGGCACTCTCACTGTGAATAATGTGCAACAGCCAGGGAGATTCATTTTAAAGCTACATTAACCATAGCTAGTCAA
>NW_026116842.1:0-17081 GCF_001640805.2 Lates calcarifer
GGCTGAATGTTTACAAACATTAAAATTTCACAAAGATTCATATTAGATAGGCTGCAATTTAGATTTCCACTCTCCTTTTAACAGGGTACAGCAGTTGTTCATTATGAGCTTATTTAGCGTCCAAATGCTGCGTAAGGTGCATGTTCACACACTCGACTCACTTAGAGCACCCACAGCAGACAACAGGGTTCCCCTCGGCTATGATGCTTTGAGACATTCTGAATGTAAACATGACAAATTGACATAGATTCGTGTTAGAGAGACTGAGATTTAGATTTCCACTCTCCTTTTAACAAGGAACAGCAGTTGTTCATTCTGAGCTAATCGTGTCTGAATTCAGCTAACACTGGATCACACACTGGTCTCACTTAGTAGAGACCCACTGAAAGAAACAGATTTCCCCTGAGCCACTGACTGATGTCATAGATTGTGAATGTTTATAAACATTACAATTTCACAGAGATTCATATTAGAGAAGTTGAAATTTAAATTTCGCCTCTCCTTTAAAGAGGGTACAGCAATTGTTTATTGTGAGCTTATTCATCGTCCAAATGCTGCGTCTAGTAGATCTTCACACACTGGCCTCACTTAGAGCACCCAAAGAAGAAAAGAGGATTCCCGCCGGCAATATTGATCCTGAGCGTGTATGACTATTGTTCTAAATGTTTACAAACATTACGCTGAATGTTTACAAACATTATGCTGAATGTTTACAAACATTACGGTGAATGTTTATAAACATTATAGATATTGATAAACATTTGGCTGAATGTTTACAAACATTTGGCTGAATGTTTACAAACATTTGGCTGAATGTTTACAAACATTACGCTGAATGTTTATAAACATTATAAATATTGATAAACATTTGGCTGAAATGTTTACAAACATTAAAATTTCACAAAGATTCATATTAGATAGGCTGCAATTTAGATTTCCACTCTACCTTTTTAACAGGGTACAGCAGTTGTTCATTCTGAGCTAATCGTGTCTGAATTCAGCTAACACTGGATCACACACACTGGTCTCACTTAGTAGAGACCCACTGAAAGAAACAGATTTCCCCTGAGCCACTGACTGATGTCATAGATTGTGAATGTTTATAAACATTACAATTTCACAGAGATTCATATTAGAGAAGTTGAAATTTAAATTTCGCCTCTCCTTTAAAGAGGGTACAGCAATTGTTTATTGTGAGCTTATTCATCGTCCAAATGCTGCGTCTAGTAGATCTTCACACACTGGCCTCACTTAGAGCACCCAAAGAAGAAAAGAGGATTCCCGCCGGCAATATTGATCCTGAGCGTGTATGACTATTGTTCTAAATGTTTACAAACATTACTGCTGAATGTTTACAAACATTACGGCTGAATGTTTATAAACATTATAGATATTGATAAACATTTGGCTGAATGTTTACAAACATTTGGCTGAATGTTTACAAACATTTGGCTGAATGTTTACAAACATTACGCTGAATGTTTATAAACATTATAGATATTGATAAACATTTGGCTGAATGTTTACAAACATTTGGCTGAATGTTTACAAATATTACGCTGAATGTTTATAAACATTATAGATATTGATAAACATTTGGCTGAATGTTTACAAACATTAAAATTTCACAAAGATTCATATTAGATAGGCTGCAATTTAGATTTCCACTCTCCTTTTAACAGGGTACAGCAGTTGTTCATTATGAGCTTATTTAGCGTCCAAATGCTGCGTAAGGTGCATGTTCACACACTCGACTCACTTAGAGCACCCACAGCAGACAACAGGGTTCCCCTCGGCTATGATTGCTTTGAGACATTCTGAATGTAAACATGACAAATTGACATAGATTCGTGTTAGAGAGACTGAGATTTAGATTTCCACTCTCCTTTTAACAAGGAACAGCAGTTGTTCATTCTGAGCTAATCGTGTCTGAATTCAGCTAACACTGGATCACACACACTGGTCTCACTTAGTAGAGACCCACTGAAAGAAACAGATTTCCCCTGAGCCACTGACTGATGTCATAGATTGTGAATGTTTATAAACATTACAATTTCACAGAGATTCATATTAGAGAAGTTGAAATTTAAATTTCGCCTCTCCTTTAAAGAGGGTACAGCAATTGTTTATTGTGAGCTTATTCATCGTCCAAATGCTGCGTCTAGTAGATCTTCACACACTGGCCTCACTTAGAGCACCCAAAGAAGAAAAGAGGATTCCCGCCGGCAATATTGATCCTGAGCGTGTATGACTATTGTTCTAAATGTTTACAAACATTACGCTGAATGTTTACAAACATTATGCTGAATGTTTACAAACATTACGGTGAATGTTTATAAACATTATAGATATTGATAAACATTTGGCTGAATGTTTACAAACATTTGGCTGAATGTTTACAAACATTTGGCTGAATGTTTACAAACATTACGCTGAATGTTTATAAACATTATAAATATTGATAAACATTTGGCTGAATGTTTACAAACATTAAAATTTCACAAAGATTCATATTAGATAGGCTGCAATTTAGATTTCCACTCTACTTTTAACAGGGTACAGCAGTTGTTCATTCTGAGCTAATCGTGTCTGAATTCAGCTAACACTGGATCACACACACTGGTCTCACTTAGTAGAGACCCACTGAAAGAAACAGATTTCCCCTGAGCCACTGACTGATGTCATAGATTGTGAATGTTTATAAACATTACAATTTCACAGAGATTCATATTAGAGAAGTTGAAATTTAAATTTCGCCTCTCCTTTAAAGAGGGTACAGCAATTGTTTATTGTGAGCTTATTCATCGTCCAAATGCTGCGTCTAGTAGATCTTCACACACTGGCCTCACTTAGAGCACCCAAAGAAGAAAAGAGGATTCCCGCCGGCAATATTGATCCTGAGCGTGTATGACTATTGTTCTAAATGTTTACAAACATTATGCTGAATGTTTACAAACATTACTGGTGAATGTTTATAAACATTATAGATATTGATAAACATTGCTGAATGTTTACAAACATTTGGCTGAATGTTTACAAACATTTGGCTGAATGTTTACAAACATTATGGCTGAATGTTTACAAACATTACGCTGAATGTTTATAAACATTATAGATATTGATAAACATTTGGCTGAATGTTTACAAACATTAAAATTTCACAAAGATTCATATTAGATAGGCTGCAATTTAGATTTCCACTCTCCTTTTAACAGGGTACAGCAGTTGTTCATTATGAGCTTATTTAGCGTCCAAATGCTGCGTAAGGTGCATGTTCACACACTCGACTCACTTAGAGCACCCACAGCAGACAACAGGGTTCCCCTCGGCTATGATTGCTTTGAGACATTCTGAATGTAAACATGACAAATTGACATAGATTCGTGTTAGAGAGACTGAGATTTAGATTTCCACTCTCCTTTTAACAAGGAACAGCAGTTGTTCATTCTGAGCTAATCGTGTCTGAATTCAGCTAACACTGGATCACACACACTGGTCTCACTTAGTAGAGACCCACTGAAAGAAACAGATTTCCCCTGAGCCACTGACTGATGTCATAGATTGTGAATGTTTATAAACATTACAATTTCACAGAGATTCATATTAGAGAAGTTGAAATTTAAATTTCGCCTCTCCTTTAAAGAGGGTACAGCAATTGTTTATTGTGAGCTTATTCATCGTCCAAATGCTGCGTCTAGTAGATCTTCACACACTGGCCTCACTTAGAGCACCCAAAGAAGAAAAGAGGATTCCCGCCGGCAATATTGATCCTGAGCGTGTATGACTATTGTTCTAAATGTTTACAAACATTACGCTGAATGTTTACAAACATTATGCTGAATGTTTACAAACATTACGGTGAATGTTTATAAACATTATAGATATTGATAAACATTTGGCTGAATGTTTACAAACATTTGGCTGAATGTTTACAAACATTTGGCTGAATGTTTACAAACATTACGCTGAATGTTTATAAACATTATAAATATTGATAAACATTTGGCTGAATGTTTACAAACATTAAAATTTCACAAAGATTCATATTAGATAGGCTGCAATTTAGATTTCCACTCTACTTTTAACAGGGTACAGCAGTTGTTCATTCTGAGCTAATCGTGTCTGAATTCAGCTAACACTGGATCACACACACTGGTCTCACTTAGTAGAGACCCACTGAAAGAAACAGATTTCCCCTGAGCCACTGACTGATGTCATAGATTGTGAATGTTTATAAACATTACAATTTCACAGAGATTCATATTAGAGAAGTTGAAATTTAAATTTCGCCTCTCCTTTAAAGAGGGTACAGCAATTGTTTATTGTGAGCTTATTCATCGTCCAAATGCTGCGTCTAGTAGATCTTCACACACTGGCCTCACTTAGAGCACCCAAAGAAGAAAAGAGGATTCCCGCCGGCAATATTGATCCTGAGCGTGTATGACTATTGTTCTAAATGTTTACAAACATTATGCTGAATGTTTACAAACATTACGGTGAATGTTTATAAACATTATAGATATTGATAAACATTAGCTGAATGTTTACAAACATTTGGCTGAATGTTTACAAACATTTGGCTGAATGTTTACAAACATTACGCTGAATGTTTATAAACATTATAGATATTGATAAACATTTGGCTGAATGTTTACAAACATTAAAATTTCACAAAGATTCATATTAGATAGGCTGCAATTTAGATTTCCACTCTCCTTTTAACAGGGTACAGCAGTTGTTCATTATGAGCTTATTTAGCGTCCAAATGCTGCGTAAGGTGCATGTTCACACACTCGACTCACTTAGAGCACCCACAGCAGACAACAGGGTTCCCCTCGGCTATGATTGCTTTGAGACATTCTGAATGTAAACATGACAAATTGACATAGATTCGTGTTAGAGAGACTGAGATTTAGATTTCCACTCTCCTTTTAACAAGGAACAGCAGTTGTTCATTCTGAGCTAATCGTGTCTGAATTCAGCTAACACTGGATCACACACACTGGTCTCACTTAGTAGAGACCCACTGAAAGAAACAGATTTCCCCTGAGCCACTGACTGATGTCATAGATTGTGAATGTTTATAAACATTACAATTTCACAGAGATTCATATTAGAGAAGTTGAAATTTAAATTTCGCCTCTCCTTTAAAGAGGGTACAGCAATTGTTTATTGTGAGCTTATTCATCGTCCAAATGCTGCGTCTAGTAGATCTTCACACACTGGCCTCACTTAGAGCACCCAAAGAAGAAAAGAGGATTCCCGCCGGCAATATTGATCCTGAGCGTGTATGACTATTGTTCTAAATGTTTACAAACATTACGCTGAATGTTTACAAACATTATGCTGAATGTTTACAAACATTACGCTGAATGTTTATAAACATTATAGATATTGATAAACATTTGGCTGAATGTTTACAAACATTGCTGAAATGTTTACAAACATTATATATGATAACATTGGCTGAATGTTTACAAACATTACGCTGAATGTTTTATAAACATTATAGATATTGATAAACATTTGGCTGAATGTTTACAAACATTAAAATTTGCACTAAATGATTCATATGTAGATAGGCTGAAATTTAGATTTCCACTCTCACTTTTAACAGCAGTTGTTCATTCTGAGCTAATCGTGTCTGAATTCAGCTAACACTGGATCACACACACTGGTCTCACTTAGTAGAGACCCACTGAAAGAAACAGATTTCCCCTGAGCCACTGACTGATGTCATAGATTGTGAATGTTTATAAACATTACAATTTCACAGAGATTCATATTAGAGAAGTTGAAATTTAAATTTCGCCTCTCCTTTAAAGAGGGTACAGCAATTGTTTATTGTGAGCTTATTCATCGTCCAAATGCTGCGTCTAGTAGATCTTCACACACTGGCCTCACTTAGAGCACCCAAAGAAGAAAAGAGGATTCCCGCCGGCAATATTGATCCTGAGCGTGTATGACTATTGTTCTAAATGTTTACAAACATTATGCTGAATGTTTACAAACATTACGGTGAATGTTTACAAACATTATAGATATGATTAAACATTGGCTGAATGTTTACAAACATTTGGCTGAATGTTTACAAACATTGGCTGAATGTTTACAAACATTACGCTGAATGTTTATAAACATTATAGATATTGATAAACATTTGGCTGAATGTTTACAAAACATTAAAATTTCACAAAGATTCATATTAGATAGGCTGCAATTTAGATTTCCACTCTCCTTTTAACAGGGTACAGCAGTTGTTCATTATGAGCTTATTTAGCGTCCAAATGCTGCGTAAGGTGCATGTTCACACACTCGACTCACTTAGAGCACCCACAGCAGACAACAGGGTTCCCTCGGCTATGATTGCTTTGAGACATTCTGAATGTAAACATGACAAATTGACATAGATTCGTGTTAGAGAGACTGAGATTTAGATTTCCACTCTCCTTTTAACAAGGAACAGCAGTTGTTCATTCTGAGCTAATCGTGTCTGAATTCAGCTAACACTGGATCACACACACTGGTCTCACTTAGTAGAGACCCACTGAAAGAAACAGATTTCCCCTGAGCCACTGACTGATGTCATAGATTGTGAATGTTTATAAACATTACAATTTCACAGAGATTCATATTAGAGAAGTTGAAATTTAAATTTCGCCTCTCCTTTAAAGAGGGTACAGCAATTGTTTATTGTGAGCTTATTCATCGTCCAAATGCTGCGTCTAGTAGATCTTCACACACTGGCCTCACTTAGAGCACCCAAAGAAGAAAAGAGGATTCCCGCCGGCAATATTGATCCTGAGCAGTGTATGACTATTGTTCTAAATGTTTACAAACATTACGCTGAATGTTTACAAACATTATGCTGAATGTTTACAAACATTACGCTGAATGTTTATAAACATTACTAGATAGTTGATAAAACATTATGCTGAATGTTTACAAACATTACGCTGAATGTTTACTAAACATTTGGCTGAATGTTTACAAACATTTCGCTGAATGTTTATAAACATTATAGATATTGATAAACATTTGGCTGAATGTTTACAAACATTAAAATTTCACAAAGATTCATATTAGATAGGCTGCAATTTAGATTTCCACTCTCCTTTTAACAGGGTACAGCAGTTGTTCATTATGAGCTTATTTAGCGTCCAAATGCTGCGTAAGGTGCATGTTCACACACTCGACTCACTTAGAGCACCCACAGCAGACAACAGGTTTCCCCTCGGCTATGATTGCTTTGAGACATTCTGAATGTAAACATGACAAATTGACATAGATTCGTGTTAGAGAGGCTGAGATTTAGATTTCCACTCTCCTTTTAACAAGGAACAGCAGTTGTTCATTCTGAGCTAATCGTGTCTGAATTCAGCTAACACTGGATCACACACACTGGTCTCACTTAGTAGAGCACCCACTGAAAGAAACAGATTTCCCCTGAGCCACTGACTGATGTCATAGATTGTGAATGTTTATAAACATTACAATTTCACAGAGATTCATATTAGAGAAGTTGAAATTTAAATTTCGCCTCTCCTTTTAAGAGGGTACAGCAATTGTTTATTGTGAGCTTATTCATCGTCCAAATGCTGCGTCTAGTAGATCTTCACACACTGGCCTCACTTAGAGCACCCAAAGAAGAAAAGAGGATTCCCGCCGGCAATATTGATCCTGAGCGTGTATGACTATTGTTCTAAATGTTTACAAACATTACGCTGAATGTTTACAAACATTATGCTGAATGTTTACAAACATTACGCTGAATGTTTACAAACATTACGCTGAATGTTTACAAACATTATGCTGAATGTTTACAAACATTACGCTGAATGTTTACAAACATTACGGCTGAATGTTTACAAACATTACTGCTGAATGTTTACAAACATTATGGCTGAATGTTTACAAACATTACGCTGAATGTTTATAAACATTATGCTGAATGTTTACAAACATTAGCTGAATGTTCATAATGATAAACATTATATGATATTGGCTGAATGTTTACAAACATTATGCTGAATGTTTACAAACATTAAAATTTCACAAAGATTCATATTAGATAGGCTGCAATTTAGATTTCCACTCTCCTTTTAACAGGGTACAGCAGTTGTTCATTATGAGCTTATTTAGCGTCCAAATGCTGCGTAAGGTGCATGTTCACACACTCGACTCACTTAGAGCACCCACAGCAGACAACAGGTTTCCCCTCGGCTATGATTGCTTTGAGACATTCTGAATGTAAACATGACAAATTGACATAGATTCGTGTTAGAGAGGCTGAGATTTAGATTTCCACTCTCCTTTTAACAAGGAACAGCAGTTGTTCATTCTGAGCTAATCGTGTCTGAATTCAGCTAACACTGGATCACACACACTGGTCTCACTTAGTAGAGCACCCACTGAAAGAAACAGATTTCCCCTGAGCCACTGACTGATGTCATAGATTGTGAATGTTTATAAACATTACAATTTCACAGAGATTCATATTAGAGAAGTTGAAATTTAAATTTCGCCTCTCCTTTTAAAGAGGGTACAGCAATTGTTTATTGTGAGCTTATTCATCGTCCAAATGCTGCGTCTAGTAGATCTTCACACACTGGCCTCACTTAGAGCACCCAAAGAAGAAAAGAGGATTCCCGCCGGCAATATTGATCCTGAGCGTGTATGACTATTGTTCTAAATGTTTACAAACATTACGCTGAATGTTTACAAACATTATGCTGAATGTTTACAAACATTACGGTGAAGTTTAAAACATTAGCTGAATGTTACATAAAACATTACAGCTGAATGTTTACAAACATTACGGTACGATGAATGTGTTACAAACATTGGCTGAATGTTTACAAACATTACGCTGAATGTTATAAACATTAAGCTATGATAAACATTGGCTGAATGTTTACAACATTACGCTGAATGTTTACAAACATTATGCTGAATGTTTACAAACATTAAAATTTCACAAAGATTCATATTAGATAGGCCTGCAATTTAGATTTCCACTCTCCTTTTAACAGGGTACAGCAGTTGTTCATTATCAGCTTATTTAGCGTCCAAATGCTGCGTAAGGTGCAATGTTCACACACTCGACTCACTTAGAGCACCCACAGCAGACAACAGGTTCCCCCTCGGCTATGATTGCTTTGAGACATTCTGAATGTAAACATGACAAATTGACATAGATTCGTGTTAGAGAGGCTGAGATTTAGATTTCCACTCTCCTTTTAACAAGGAACAGCAGTTGTTCATTCTGAGCTAATCGTGTCTGAATTCAGCTAACACTGGATCACACACACTGGTCTCACTTAGTAGAGACCCACTGAAAGAAACAGATTTCCCCTGAGCCACTGACTGATGTCATAGATTGTGAATGTTTATAAACATTACAATTTCACAGAGATTCATATTAGGAGAAGTTGAAATTTAAATTTCGCCTCTCCTTTTAAGAGGGTACAGCAATTGTTTATTGTGAGCTTATTCATCGTCCAAATGCTGCGTCTGGTAGATCTTCACACACCTGGCCTCACTTAGAGCACCCAAAGAAGAAAAGAGGATTCCCGCCGGCAATATTGATCCTGAGCGTGTATGACTATTGTTCTAAATGTTTACAAACATTACGCTGAATGTTTACAAACATTATGCTGAATGTTTAAACATTTTACAAACATTATGCTGAATGTTTACAAACATTACGCTGAATGTTTATAAACATTATAGATATTGATAAACATTTGGCTGAATGTTTACAAACATTTGAATGTTTACAACGCTGAATGTTTACAAACATTAAAATTTCACAAAGATTCATATTAGATAGGCTGCAATTTAGATTTCCACTCCTTTTAACAGGGTACAGCAGTTGTTCATTATGAGCTTATTTAGCGTCCAAATGCTGCGTAAGGTGCATGTTCACACACTCGACTCACTTAGAGCACCCACAGCAGACAACAGGTTTCCCCTCGGCTATGATTGCTTTGAGACATTCTGAATGTAAACATGACAAATTGACATAGATTCGTGTTAGAGAGGCTGAGATTTAGATTTCCACTCTCCTTTTAACAAGGAACAGCAGTTGTTCATTCTGAGCTAATCGTGTCTGAATTCAGCTAACACTGGATCACACACACTGGTCTCACTTAGTAGAGCACCCACTGAAAGAAACAGATTTCCCCTGAGCCACTGACTGATGTCATAGATTGTGAATGTTTATAAACATTACAATTTCACAGAGATTCATATTAGAGAAGTTGAAATTTAAATTTCGCCTCTCCTTTTAAGAGGGTACAGCAATTGTTTATTGTGAGCTTATTCATCGTCCAAATGCTGCGTCTGGTAGATCTTCACACACTGGCCTCACTTAGAGCACCCAAAGAAGAAAAGAGGATTCCCGCCGGCAATATTGATCCTGAGCGTGTATGACTATAATGTTACGCTGAATGTTTACAAACGCTGAATGACATTATGCTGAATGTTTACAAACATTATGAATGTTTACAAACATTATGCTGAATGTTTACAAACATTACGCTGAATGTTTACAAACATTACGCTGAATGTTACAAACATTACGCTGAATGTTTATAAACATTATAGATATTGATAAACATTTGGCTGAATGTTTACAAACATTACTGAATGTTTACAAACATTATGCTGAACAAACATTAAAATTTCACAAAGATTCATATTAGATAGGCTGCAATTTAGATTTCCACTCTCCTTTTAACAGGGTACAGCAGTTGTTCATTATGAGCTTATTTAGCGTCCAAATGCTGCGTAAGGTGCATGTTCACACACTCGACTCACTTAGAGCACCCACAGCAGACAACAGGTTTCCCCTCGGCTATGATTGCTTTGAGACATTCTGAATGTAAACATGACAAATTGACATAGATTCGTGTTAGAGAGGCTGAGATTTAGATTTCCACTCTCCTTTTAACAAGGAACAGCAGTTGTTCATTCTGAGCTAATCGTGTCTGAATTCAGCTAACACTGGATCACACACACTGGTCTCACTTAGTAGAGCACCCACTGAAAGAAACAGATTTCCCCTGAGCCACTGACTGATGTCATAGATTGTGAATGTTTATAAACATTACAATTTCACAGAGATTCATATTAGAGAAGTTGAAATTTAAATTTCGCCTCTCCTTTAAGAGGGTACAGCAATTGTTTATTGTGAGCTTATTCATCGTCCAAATGCTGCGTCTGGTAGATCTTCACACACTGGCCTCACTTAGAGCACCCAAAGAAGAAAAGAGGATTCCCGCCGGCAATATTGATCCTGAGCGTGTATGACTATTGTTCTAAATGTTTACAAACATTACGCACGCTGAATGTTTACAAACATTACGGTGAATGTTTACAAACATTATGCTGAATGTTTACAAACATTACGCTGAATGTTTATAAACATTATAGATATGATAAACATTTGGCTGAATGTTACAAACATTACGCTGAATGTTTACAAACATTAAAATTTCACAAAGATTCATATTAGATAGGCTGCAATTTAGATTTCCACTCTCCTTTTAACAGGGTACAGCAGTTGTTCATTATGAGCTTATTTAGCGTCCAAATGCTGCGTAAGGTGCATGTTCACACACTCGACTCACTTAGAGCACCCACAGCAGACAACAGGTTTCCCCTCGGCTATGATTGCTTTGAGACATTCCATGACTGACATAGACATAGAGAATGTTTAAAACATTACAATTTCACAGAGATTCATATTAGAGAAGTTGAAATTTAAATTTCGCCTCTCCTTTTAAGAGGGTACAGCAATTGTTTATTGTGAGCTTATTCATCGTCCAAATGCTGCGTCTGGTAGATCTTCACACACTGGCCTCACTTAGAGCACCCAAAGAAGAAAAGAGGATTCCCGCCGGCAATATTGATCCTGAGCGTGTATGAATTGTTCTAATGTTTTTACATGTTTACAAACATTATGCTGAATGTTTACAAACATTACTACGCTGAATGTTTACAAACATTATGAATGTTACAAACATTATGCTGAATGTTTACAAACATTACGCTGAATGTTTTTACGCTATTTAAACATTATAGATATTGATAAACATTGGCTGAATGTTTACAAACATTGAATGTTTACAAACATTATGCTGAATGTTTACAAACATTAAAATTTCACAAAGATTCATATTAGATAGGCTGCAATTTAGATTTCCACTCTCCTTTTAACAGGGTACAGCAGTTGTTCATTATGAGCTTATTTAGCGTCCAAATGCTGCGTAAGGTGCATGTTCACACACTCGACTCACTTAGAGCACCCACAGCAGACAACAGGTTCCCCTCGGCTATGATTGCTTTGAGACATTTCTGAATGTAAACATGACAATTGACATAGATTCGTTAGAGAGGCTGAGATTTAGAACCACTCTCCTTTTAACAAGGAACAGCAGTTGTTCATTCTGAGCTAATCGTGTCTGAATTCAGCTAACACTGGATCACACACACTGGTCTCACTTAGAGCACCCACTGAAAGAAACAGATTTCCCCTGAGCCACTGACTGATGTCATAGATTGTGAATGTTTATAAACATTACAATTTCACAGAGATTCATATTAGAGAAGTTGAAATTTAAATTTCGCCTCTCCTTTTAAGAGGGTACAGCAATTGTTTATTGTGAGCTTATTCATCGTCCAAATGCTGCGTCTGGTAGATCTTCACACACTGGCCTCACTTAGAGCACCCAAAGAAGAAAAGAGGATTCCCGCCGGCAATATTGATCCTGAGCGTGTATGACTATTGTTCTAAATGTTACGCTGAATGTTTACAAACATTATGAATGTTTACAAACATTGAATGTTTACAAACATTATGCTGAATGTTTACAAACATTACGCTGAATGTTTACAAACATTATGCTGAATGTTTACAAACATTACGCTGAATGTTACAACATTACGCTGAATGTTTATAAACATTATAGATATTGATAAACATTTGGCTGAATGTTTACAACATTACGGTGAATGTTTACAAACATTATGCTGAATGTTTACAAACATTAAAATTTCACAAAGATTCATATTAGATAGGCTGCAATTTAGATTTCCACTCTCCTTTTAACAGGGTACAGCAGTTGTTCATTATGAGCTTATTTAGCGTCCAAATGCTGCGTAAGGTGCATGTTCACACACTCGACTCACTTAGAGCACCCACAGCAGACAACAGGTTTCCCCTCGGCTATGATTGCTTTGAGACATTCTGAATGTAAACATGACAAATTGACATAGATTCGTGTTAGAGAGGCTGAGATTTAGATTTCCACTCTCCTTTTAACAAGGAACAGCAGTTGTTCATTCTGAGCTAATCGTGTCTGAATTCAGCTAACACTGGATCACACACACTGGTCTCACTTAGTAGAGCACCCACTGAAAAACAGATTTCCCCTGAGCCACTGACTGATGTCATAGATTGTGAATGTTTATAAACATTACAATTTCACAGAGATTCATATTAGAGAAGTTGAAATTTAAATTTCGCCTCTCCTTTTAAGAGGGTACAGCAATTGTTTATTGTGAGCTTATTCATCGTCCAAATGCTGCGTCTGGTAGATCTTCACACACTGGCCTCACTTAGAGCACCCAAAGAAGAAAAGAGGATTCCCGCCGGCAATATTGATCCTGAGCGTGTATGACTATTGTTCTAAATGTTTACAAACATTACGCTGAATGTTTACAAACATTATGCTGAATGTTTACAAACATTACGGTGAATGTTTACAAACATTACTGAATGTTTATAAACATTGATACGCTGAATGTTTAAACACTGAATGTTTACAACATGAATGTTAAACATTTGCTGAATGTTTACAAACATTATGCTGAATGTTTACAAACATTAAAATTTCACAAAGATTCATATTAGATAGGCTGCAATTTAGATTTCCACTCTCCTTTTAACAGGGTACAGCAGTTGTTCATTATGAGCTTATTTAGCGTCCAAATGCTGCGTAAGGTGCATGTTCACACACTCGACTCACTTAGAGCACCCACAGCAGACAACAGGTTTCCCCTCGGCTATGATTGCTTTGAGACATTCTGAATGTAAACATGACAAATTGACATAGATTCGTGTTAGAGAGGCTGAGATTTAGATTTCCACTCTCCTTTTAACAAGGAACAGCAGTTGTTCATTCTGAGCTAATCGTGTCTGAATTCAGCTAACACTGGATCACACACACTGGTCTCACTTAGTAGAGCACCCACTGAAAGAAACAGATTTCCCCTGAGCCACTGACTGATGTCATAGATTGTGAATGTTTATAAACATTACAATTTCACAGAGATTCATATTAGAGAAGTTGAATTTAAATTTCCTCTCCTTTTAAGAGGGTACAGCAATTGTTTATTGTGAGCTTATTCATCGTCCAAATGCTGCGTCTGGTAGATCTTCACACACTGGCCTCACTTAGAGCACCCAAAGAAGAAAAGAGGATTCCCGCCGGCAATATTGATCCTGAGCGTGTATGACTATTGTTCTAAATGTTTACAAACATTACGCTGAATGTTTACAAACGCTGAATGCTGAATGTTTACAAACATTACGCAAACAAAATGTGCTGAATGCAACACTGAATGTTTACAAACACACTGAATGTTTACAAACATTATGCTGAATGTTTACATTACGCAACATTATAGATATTGATAAACATTTGGCTGAATGTTTACAAACATTACGCTGAATGTTTACAAACATTATGCTGAATGTTTACAAACATTAAAATTTCACAAAGATTCATATTAGATAGGCTGCAATTTAGATTTCCACTCTCCTTTTAACAGGGTACAGCAGTTGTTCATTATGAGCTTATTTAGCGTCCAAATGCTGCGTAAGGTGCATGTTCACACACTCGACTCACTTAGAGCACCCACAGCAGACAACAGGTTTCCCCTCGGCTATGATTGCTTTGAGACATTCTGAATGTAAACATGACAAATTGACATAGATTTGTTAGAGAGGCTGAGATTTAGATTTCCACTCTCCTTTTAACAAGGAACAGCAGTTGTTCATTCTGAGCTAATCGTGTCTGAATTCAGCTAACACTGGATCACACACACTGGTCTCACTTAGTAGAGCACCCACTGAAAGAAACAGATTTCCCCTGAGCCACTGACTGATGTCATAGATTGTGAATGTTTATAAACATTACAATTTCACAGAGATTCATATTAGAGAAGTTGAAATTTAAATTTCGCCTCTCCTTTTAAGAGGGTACAGCAATTGTTTATTGTGAGCTTATTCATCGTCCAAATGCTGCGTCTGGTAGATCTTCACACACTGGCCTCACTTAGAGCACCCAAAGAAGAAAAGAGGATTCCCGCCGGCAATATTGATCCTGAGCGTGTATGACTATTGTGTAAATGTTTTAAATGTTACTTTACAACGCTGAATGTTTACAAACATTACGCTGAATGTTTATAAACATTGTGGCTGAATGTTTACAAACATTATGCTGAATGTTTACAAACATTACGCTGAATGTTTATAAACATTATAGATATTGATAAACATTTGCTGAATGTTTACAAACATTACGCTGAATGTTTACAACATTATGCTGAATGTTTACAAACATTAAAATTTCACAAAGATTCATATTAGATAGGCTGCAATTTAGATTTCCACTCTCCTTTTAACAGGGTACAGCAGTTGTTCATTATGAGCTTATTTAGCGTCCAAATGCTGCGTAAGGTGCATGTTCACACACTCGACTCACTTAGAGCACCCACAGCAGACAACAGGTTTCCCCTCGGCTATGATTGCTTTGAGACATTCTGAATGTAAACATGACAAATTGACATAGATTCGTGTTAGAGAGGCTGAGATTTAGATTTCCACTCTCCTTTTAACAAGGAACAGCAGTTGTTCATTCTGAGCTAATCGTGTCTGAATTCAGCTAACACTGGATCACACACACTGGTCTCACTTAGTAGAGCACCCACTGAAAGAAACAGATTTCCCCTGAGCCACTGACTGATGTCATAGATTGTGAATGTTTATAAACATTACAATTTCACAGAGATTCATATTAGAGAAGTTGAAATTTAAATTTCGCCTCTCCTTTTAAGAGGGTACAGCAATTGTTTATTGTGAGCTTATTCATCGTCCAAATGCTGCGTCTGGTAGATCTTCACACACTGGCCTCACTTAGAGCACCCAAAGAAGAAAAGAGGATTCCCGCCGGCAATATTGATCCTGAGCGTGTATGACTATTGTTCTAAATGTTTACAAACTTACGCTGAATGTTTACAAACATTAAATGTTTATAAACATTATAGATATTGATAAACATTTGGCTGAATGTTTACAAACATTACGCTGAATGTTTACAAACATTATGCTGAATGTTTACAAACATTAAAATTTCACAAAGATTCATATTAGATAGGCTGCAATTTAGATTTCCACTCTCCTTTTAACAGGGTACAGCAGTTGTTCATTATGAGCTTATTTAGCGTCCAAATGCTGCGTAAGGTGCATGTTCACACACTCGACTCACTTAGAGCACCCACAGCAGACAACAGGTTTCCCCTCGGCTATGATTGCTTTGAGACATTCTGAATGTAAACATGACAAATTGACATAGATTCGTGTTAGAGAGGCTGAGATTTAGATTTCCACTCTCCTTTTAACAAGGAACAGCAGTTGTTCATTCTGAGCTAATCGTGTCTGAATTCAGCTAACACTGGATCACACACACTGGTCTCACTTAGTAGAGCACCCACTGAAAGAAACAGATTTCCCCTGAGCCACTGACTGATGTCATAGATTGTGAATGTTTATAAACATTACAATTTCACAGAGATTCATATTAGAGAAGTTGAAATTTAAATTTCGCCTCTCCTTTTAAGAGGGTACAGCAATTGTTTATTGTGAGCTTATTCATCGTCCAAATGCTGCGTCTGGTAGATCTTCACACACTGGCCTCACTTAGAGCACCCAAAGAAGAAAAGAGGATTCCCGCCGGCAATATTTGATCCTGAGCGTGTATGACTATTGTTCTAAATGTTTACAAACATTACGC
>NW_026116843.1:0-22701 GCF_001640805.2 Lates calcarifer
ACTAACGCTGCTGTTCGTGCTCATCTTCAACCTGAGCAGATGTTCGAGCGGTAAGGTGGTTTCATGCTCCTGTTTTTCTAACAAAGACATGGTGTTATGACGCATTTAGTATCTTGAGGGCTTTAATGACGTGCCTCGTAGCGGAAAAAAACTGTATTTTTAACAGCAGACGCAGAGACCTTCAGTTAGAAATACATCAATGTTTTGGCCGCAGTTGTGAAAAATAAAAATAAACACAAAAGCATGTGTCGCCTGTAAGACGGAAACACGAACGATTGCTCTCTGCTGATGATTCAGACATTACTACTACGATCTAATGTGATGATCAGGAACAGTTATGACTTGTTCTACACGAAACCCCCTCTGTAGTAGAAGTAACAGTAAACACTGTGTTAAAGGTAAAATCCATGTTGAGATGAATATTTCTGTTGGAATAAAGGAGGAGAATTAAACCAATAGTTTCTGAATCTGCTGGTTGGCTGAAATACAACCACCAGGTTTGTTGAAAAACAGTAGTGTTAACATCATTCACATTCTAAACTCTGAAGGTAGCACACAATCATCAGTGTAATCTCCCTGCAGGCTCTGCTGTCTGGACAGGAAATGCACACAAAAAATACAAATAAAAATCATGCTGGGGCTGCGAGTGGAAAGGAATTCTATGTAATTACATTGTACAATGGTGCGAAGCAATTGTAAAAAGAAACAGTTTTTTCTCTTCATTTTAGCTTCCCTTGTGTATTTTTGTTTTCTATTTTTATTCGTAACCATTTGGTTCTAAATGTCTGTGCTTCCCTCTGTCTTTCAACTGCTGTGATATTTATGTAATATTTCTTCACAGAATGTCCCATGCCTTTAATGTTGTAAATCACTGGCTTTCTTTGAGAAATATATAATTATTAGGGTTTTCAGGGATAAGCACAACAATTACACTTATAAAGGTCGACACACAAAAAAATGCAGCAATTCTTATTCTTGAATCTAGTGTTGATAGTCAGGTGTTGTGCGTCATGGCAAACTCTCCTCCAATCGTCTCCAGAGATTTTCACATAAGTGGCTAGATCAAGTCAGTTTGTTGCTTTTCAGGGTTCCTTCTTATTTATCTACAATCATTTTATACAAGAGCGAAACCTTCCTGCAACCTTTTCAAGGCCTCCTCAAGGTTTCCCTCAACCCACAGCTTTCTGTACAGCTGTGCAGCCCCTGCCAGTTCCTTTCTCTGGTCTCTATGCTGGTTTGCTCTAACCCGCTCTGTACGGATCTGGTACAACTCTGGGCTGGTCGTAACTGCTGATCACATAAATTATAACATATTGCATTCCCTCTGTGGTCTCTATAAAAGACAGAAAAACCATCAAAGTCTTTGCATGCTGTTTTAATGACACAAATGAATAGCAGTAGCTGTTTTGTGCTAAGCATATGCAAGAACCATGCATTCAGACTTTCTTCGCTGTATGGATAATGCAAAAAAGTCACCTACCATTGTCACAAGTAGTATCCTTGGTACAGTTGGTACACCTTATCAACCACATCAAATGGCAAAATCAATTCCACTGGAAGTTACACAATTTTATTTTGTTTTTTTTGCGTGCATTTCCTGTCCTGACTGTGGAGCTGACCCCACAGAGGAGGCCTGCAGGCCGAGTCCCACATTATGTGATATGTGAATCTTTTAAAGTAAGGACAGAAAATCAGTGCTAGAGCAGAAGTCACAAGGTTAGGGAAGTGAATTTCTCAGGATAAATTTACTGAAGCTCTGAACATAAATGCATGTTCTCTTTCTTAGGTACAAACAGTTGCTATCTTCCAGAACAACACAGACAGAACTCCTTCAGATTGCATGCATAAGTCACACAAATTGCTATTTGCTAACAACAAAACCCCACAGACTCTCGCATTCTTTCTTACTGAGCTAAGCTACAGCCTTAATTGGTCAAAGTTAAGGGTAAATCCAAAAAATGTGATGAGGTTTTCAAAGCTGGCTTCTTTTTTTTTCTAAACCCATTAAGTGTTTCAAAGTCTCTGAATTTGTACAGGTTGAGATTTTTTATGATACGCTGGAACTAGTGATTATTTTACACATCAGTGATTCCACCAGTTGTGTTCTCAATTAATCGATTAATGAATCAACTGTTTCATTCACAAAATGTCAGAAAATTGCTTGTTGCAGTTTCCTAGAGCTCAATTTAACGTCTTCAGATACCACAAATCATATATTCGCCTTCCACCGTGACCACTTAAAACATTAAACAAGACGATACGGTAAACTTAATGGTACTATTAATGATAAGAAATCAATCACAAATCTTAAACATAATACAGGTGGTTAAGTTAAGTGCACATGTGCTCCTCTAAGCTGACCTCAGGTGGACTAGAAAGAAGTACAATAAGAGCAGCTATGTCAACAGCAATGTCCACTGCTGTACATGTGCAGGAAGTATGGCCTGGCACCAGATACTCTGTCTGCTCAGACCTGGTGTCAGTTCTTGCGTATCTGTTCTTACTTCTGTTTGTGCTTTCTTACACCCTGATGAGATTTCCTGCATCTTACTTAATTTCCCTGAGGGAGTCATCCCAAGGGATCAATAAAGTCTAGTCTCTCTATCTTACAGCTCTCCGGGTGATTGGAGGAAACATCACCGAGGTGCAAGGAGAGACTGTTGTCTTACCATGCAAACTTATTGACACCACGGAAACCCTTACTCAGATTTCATGGCAAAGGATGACCAGAGGAAAACCCCAGAATGACAATTTCTATACTATCACATCCCAAAATGGACCACAGTTTGTCAATGGACGCGATGATCGATTTCAATTCATTGGAAACTTTAGTGATAAAAATGGATCTATCCAGTTATCGAATGTCACATTGCTGGATGAGGGTGTCTACACGTGCATCTTCACTTTGTTCCCCAGTGGAAATCATGAAACCAAGATACCTTTAAACCTGCTTGGTACAGTATTTAAAAAATATTTGGATTGAGTGTGTGTGTGCAAGAGAGAGTGAGTCTTGTTTATACCTTCATGTTGACTTTTTTGTGTTCACTAACTCTCCTAGTCCCTCCGGTCACATCTCTCAGCCATAATCATGCTGTTTTGGGTAATGAAGAGGTTTCCCTTGCTACCTGCACGGCTGCTGGTTCCAGGCCTCCTGCAGAGGTGAGGTGGCTCACTGGTACTCTGGCAGAAAAAGTGAGAGCAACGGACAGCTCCACCCAACATTCCAACGGTACAACCACCACAGTCAGCTCACTGTTTGGAGTTCCTACAAAAGAAATCAACCAACATGTGGTCCAGTGTGTCGTCACCAATCCAGCCCTGTCGAAAGAGGAAACAATGTCCTTCACCATACAGGTCTACTGTGGGTACACAAATACTTTTCTACATCAGTTATTAATTACAATAACCCTATCCCTAACCCACCTTACCCTTACCTTCTATTAAGGCCCTGCACAGTCATAGGTATTCTCAGCTGGCCGATTCAACCTCTGCTCTGCTCAGGTTGAAGGTGGTCAAAGGTGAGCTGAGGAGTTTAACAGGTCTCCCTGCACTCCACTTCAGTTCATATTCTTTATATTATTATATTTACAGAGAGAGACCCAAAAATTCTCACCATGAGCAAGCATTAAGCAAGAGGCAGAAACCTCGAGCAGAACCAGACTCAGGGTTGGCAGCCATCTGCCTCAAGAAAGAGAGAAAGAGAGGGGAAAGGGGAGAGAAAATAGGGACAGGACAACACAGCATAATACAGATTCCATGTAAAGACATAAAGTGATATCACTAACAGACTAGCACTAATAACTTTAAAGTATAACAGTGGGTGTTGAGCAGGGTCGTAGGAGCAGCAGGAGGCTTGTCATCACAGATAAGACTCTACAGCTCTGGAGGCAGAAATACCTGCAGAAAGTGACAGGAGAGGAGAGAAAGACCAAAGATATCAAGTTAGTAAAATGTATTTATGGGATATGAATCTGTACAGATAGTGAAAGAGAGAGAGAAGCTTAGTGTGTCATGGGAAGTCCCCTGGCAGTCTAGTCTACAGCAGTACAAATAAGGGATGGTTCAAGCAAGAGCTGAGCCAGCTTTAACTATAAGCTTTATCAAAAATCTTTTTAAGCCTATTAAAGGCGCAGAGTGTGTCTGCCTCCCAGACAAGGCAGAACAAGATGCACCATCAAAGTAAAATGCAGTGCAGTGCTTTGTGGGATTGCAAGCAGTAACTAGTGTACACGGCACTGTACCTAACAGGGATGTGTGTGTGGTGTGGTTTACTGACAGATCCTTCAGCACATACCCACATCACTTCACAGAGGTGCATCTGCTGCAGGTGAGCAAAAAATACGATCAGGGGGTGTTAAGTTACCCTTATCTCTTAAAATAATCTCTTTATAAACAGAGTCATTTCTGCACACTGACTTTAGCCTAAACCTCAGATACATTTAAAATTGGTCTTAAGGTTCTGTTTTCTCCATTACTGTTACTTTTACAATGCCAGGCTGTCACTGCAGTGGCAGAGCAGTGTTATTTCAGGTCAGCAAACAACAGGGCATTCAGCAAAGTAGTAGGCATTTCCCACAGGGCAGCAGTTGAGAAATGTTTGGCTTTTGAAAGGTTTCAGGCATTTCTTTTCTTTTTTTTGAGTCTAGACTAGAGCAAGGTAGTTGCCTTAAATCCACATGCCCTTTCTTCACTTATTTTTGAGGAAAGGTCAGCGGGGTGTGTGTTGTTCCTACAAGTGAGAAGGACAATGACAAGACATGGATAAAAACAGTGATTAAAAAAACAGCGGGCAAAGACAAAGTGTCTTGTTTACCACAAATGGAGCCTTAGTTATCATTTTATATTCCACACCCACAGGGACACCTGTGTTATTAGTGAACATTCCCACCAACTCACATTACACACTGATCACTGGATTGTTCCACCCAGATAGTTTAAAGGTGAGTCAGTGATAACTTTGTCTCCAGGCCCCACCTTGAAAGAATCACAGATATAGTTTCACATACCCATTGTTGGTTATTGAAACATGCACACTAAATGGCAGATATTTGTTCATATGAGGAAGACAAGCATGAAAAGGCTTTTATAAATATATGGATCTTGGATGTACATTTAGCGGTTTTTTTTTTTTTTTTAAGAAGCACCCATATGTGTTATTTCTAGTTTATTATAAACTAGATAACTCTACATCAGTTCACATGGGATGGAATCCAAACATGATGTTCATTATTAATATTTTGATATAATTTGATTCTTTCTCTCTGTTTCATGCAGTTTCACCCATGGGAGTGTACATTGGAGAAAAATCTAAAGATTCATTTCGGTGTGTGACTGAAGCCAACCCGAGTGCAAATTTTACCTGGAGAAGGTAAGAATGAACCTGTTTCAGTGGAAACTTTCTTAATCAAACAAGATTGTTTTTATTATTCACCATGAAGCCATATAAATTTGAATAAGTTTGAATACTGTTGATACTGAATTTTTATGATTACAACAGTCAGTGTTTGCACTGACTTTGTCTGTACCATAGAAACATAGCTTGGATGACCATGCTAACATTTTAAGGTTTTCTTGTAAATATCTGAGTCTATGGTGAGTCTATGGTGGTATCCCCAGCAGAAGGAAAATCTCCTTGTTTCCTGTTTTAGTCAGCAAACAACACAATGGTAAATGTTAAACACCATACAGGAATCTAATGGAATCAACTAATCTTTTGTCATTAACTTAAGGTAAGCTGATAGGTAAGTTTAAAGTAAGTATATACGTTTTAGTAATTTCAAGTCAATTCAACTTAAAATTTCTAGTAGCTTCTCTGATGAGAAGTCTTTTGACTTGATGAGTTGAATGGATAAACTACTGAGAGTTTACTCAACTCATTACATTTTTAAAGCTAAAAGTTTGTAAGGAACTTCCCAAAATGCACTGTTAAAGAGTTAAAGCCCTTCAGAGACCCCTCAGTTTTGTAGTTTAAAGAAACCAAACTGTTGTGAGTCTTGTTATATTAAGGTAGGTCATGTTTTTTTCTTTTCTCACAATGAAACAATACAATCCACAACGAATGTTACTGTTTTATTCAGATCCTCTGCACTTCTACTCAGTTTTGCAGAGTCATTTGCCTTTTTGCCAACTCACAGTCACACAGTACACAGTCACTTTGTGTCTGATTGTGACTGATTCTCACCTTCATCAGCATGTGAAATTGAGACAATTGATTATTAAACATTCTATAAAACCATTTTTACTGGTTTTAATACAGCTAAACTTGAGTTTACTGAATAATGATTTAGTTGTGGGTCATAGAAACTATTTATTGGGGTAAATTACCACTGTTTTATGACTGAAACAAATTGATGATGACAGATGTGCAGTGTGTTTGACCACCATAAATTTTAGTATAACCGGATCTGGCCAGCACGAACAAATAAAGGCCAGATGAAATCACTTAGGAGGGGGATGGCTTACCTGTAGCACACCTTACCTGTTTTAACTGCCTATTACTAATTCTAGTGTTTCAACATTTTCATTTCTCCCAGCTGATGTTGCATGACTGTCAATGAAACACTTTGAAACATACAGATTTTCATGAGTTTACTCCAAATTTAGTTCAGTTTGGACACAAGGCTGACCTGATTAGACTTTGGTTGTCAAGGGTCACTGTAACCTCATCAAACATGTTTTTGTCCTCTTGAATGTGACATCTCAAGAATGCCTTTAAGGAATTTCTTCAGATGGGGTATATTCACTCAGACTCAAGAATGAACTGTTCAGAATTTGGTGGTCAAAGATTAAGGTCACTGTGAGCGTACAAAAGGTGGACTGACAGAGGCAGTAGTTTAAAGCCTAACAATAAAGGGAAAGCTAGAATACATTTAACATGGAAAATTTGCTTTAGGTCTTGAATTGTATACACAGAAGCTTAACTTTGGTCAGGAAAAACTGACATGACTGAGTGGGCTGGAGTTAAAAGACCATGTCTGCTAAAGAGAAACTGGAAGCAGCAGAGTGGTGAGTTTGGTGCTGTGGAAAAGCATGTAATACTGAGTTCAGCAGATAAATATGGGGGAAGTTGTGAGTTTGCAGTGACCTTAGGAATAAAAGCCTGTCTCTAATATAAGCCTTTTCTAAATAAACACCTGGTTGAGAAGTTAACCCACACAGCTTTGTATATATCCAAGTTTGAAACTGTCATCACATAGAGCTTTAAAGAAAGGGTGGTCTCATTATCAGTTCAGATCAGTATCCTGCCTTTTATCGGGTTTTATTGACTTACACTGCAGCTGTTGCTATAATTAACAGTGTACATAAAACCAAAACAGGAAGCTTGCTGTGACCCTCTTTTACTGTTGAACATTTAGACACGTACGATAATCCTGTAAGCTTTCTTTTTTCAAAAAAGGGCTTTACTGCTGGATTTCAGAGGCACAGGCAGAAACAACTGCCCAGGACTGTGTTAAAGCCCAGTGAGAGTGATGTGTTTCTGAATATTGTAAGGGGAAAATTTTGCTAAATTGTACTATTTGTTGGGGAATATGGGAATTATTAGAAAATACCAATCAGTCTTTTATGTAATCATTCTAATGGGAGTTTGTGCTATATTTAAAGGAATGGCAGGCAATATTATGCACATAATAGAGATATATCAGAATAAATGAACATTGCTGTAAGTCTTAATGTAGAGTATCATGAAATAAAAGTAGTAAGTAAAGTAAAACAAAGTAAAACAAAATAAGCAGACGTGTAGCTTTAAACTTTTGACTCGGATGGGGAAATATCCGAGTGTGAATAAAAGGAAGATTCTGACCAAACTGATCAGATACTCTCATAGTATCTGATTGCACATATTGCACATGGTCCACATGGTGCAATACCCTAGTATTAGTTATCTAGGCAAATCAGACATATGTGCAACTTGTCTGAAAACACAAGGGTTTTGCACAACATCCATGGAGATAGACAGATTGCGTTGTCAGTTGGCACCAGGAGGGGAGCAACAGAAAAAAGTAATAAAAGAGGGTTTCTCCCAAACACACTCAAATCTTGAATCGAAGATCTGTTTCCAGATAGTCTTAAGCAAGTATGTGGATGACACCCTCAGAGAGCATCTGACCTCTGGGGTTGCTTGAAAATGAAAGGAGTGGCCACTCAATGAAGATCATCATCTGGTCAGGTGGTTCTGAGATTTATTAGCATTTGTCACTCTTTTTTTGAGAGTAGTTTATTTTCATAACATTTGTATAGTTAACAACTGAAGTACATGCCCCCCAGTATTAAACGAAATGATGCTTATTTTATTAAAATCGTATAATAATATTAATTAAAATAGTTCCGATAGAACTTTGGTATTAAACGTATTCGAAGCAGAAACCTGTCCTGTCAGTGTTACACTATTATAAATTACTGTACCTATGTATTGGTAGGTAGTTCAATCTTCTGTATTGTAAATAAAATCCCAATTTGTAAATTAACTTGTCACTCCAGCTGACAAATAAATGTAGTGCACTAAGAAATACAATATTTGCAGTTGAATTGCAGCAGAGTATTAGCATAAAGTTGCCTAAAATGAAAACTGGCCAAACATTTGGAAATGGGTGCCATATGTAGAATGTCCCAGAAGACATTCATAGCATTCACATGAACAGTGAAATAGTCGTGTCAAGAATAAATAACATAATTATAGACCATCTCTGCACAGCTCTTTGTTCAGGATGTGAGGTGAGTTTTTGGTTTTGGAAAATTATAAGACTGAACCTAGACACAGCCATCTGTAATTTACAGGCATAGGGTGTGTTCAGATCTATTCAACCATCCCATTACAATTACTGAATTGGTGCATGTCAGAGGTGCATGTAGGCAGACAGTTCCCTTTAAGGGAGGCAACAAGTTGATGAATCAGAAAAACACAAATCTACACAAACTGAGAAATAATCATGTAAATTCATTAGATTCATGGCACATATCTCCACAGTTTGAAATGTTCTTCTTTCTCCTAAAGTCTAGTCTGCTTATGTCATGCTCAGTCTTGTCTGTCTGCTTCAGACCTGGCCATTCATTTCCTCAGCCTGGTGTCAGAGTAGAGGGTGCAACACTGCAGTTTCTGAGCATGAGCTCTGACCTGAATGGCCTCTACCAGTGTGAAGCATCTAACCTGTATGGAAAGGACAGTGGTTACCTCTATGTGCATATGACTTCAGGTGAGGTCAGGTTTGATCTGGTTATGGGTTTTTGTCAAAAAGTTGAGTTGATGTTGTTTTGCATTTGTTTTCCTATTCTTTTGGTTTGTTTGTTTGTTTTAGTTTTTTTGCGCATGTCTCTTTTTGTCAGGATTCCTCCTGGACACTCCCTATGGAGGTATTCTAGCCATGTTCAACTGAAAGGACCAACCATGACACTCCCATAGCACACTATTATATATACCATTTGACCAGGGCCTGGCTTGGCAGCTGTCTAGGAGCTGAAAGCTGTGGCTCCTTCAACCTGTTAACATCACAGCTGAGACAAGTAGAAGAAAAGCTATGAATGATTGATTTACACCCATGCAGTACTGCACCACTTGTACAGCAGGAACTGATTCAAGCGTATGGATACAGCTTCCTAAATCTTCAACGCCGCGTGTTCCATCTTGTGAATTATTCAGCGTTCCAGTCATGGTCAAGTCAGGTTTCTGCCAGGATCTGCCAGGACAAGAAAGTTTGTCAGAAAACATTTTCACCAAGGGTTGGGTTGCATGGTGTTTGAATGCAGCTAGTGAACAAAACATGAGGAATATTTATGTGCTATGAAACAGACAGAAAATACACAAAGCATTAAATACACTAAACACCTGTACATGTTCGCACATTTTACTACATAGGTTGAAGAAAGGAAACACTGACATGGGGAACTTGCTTTCATTAGCAAACAAGCTAAGAGACTTCTTCATAGCATGTCACAGTAGGGGAAGCTCAGGTGTAATGGATATGTGTAACAAATCAAAACAACTGCATTCCATTTAGGTGAGCTGTAGTTTGATGTTCCTGGTATTGTTCATGTGGGCTCATGGATTACTGGAGACATGAACTGAGCCATAGATAATAATCTGTCTGAGAAAATTAAAACATTTGTGGTACTGTGTTAAATGTATATACCACTGACATGCCATTAGAAGTTAGCTTAATTTGCATGATTGTGTACTATTTGTTCTATAGGCCAGAGGTGATTACAATGATGATTGCAACATTGATAATAATGAATGGATAGTAAAAAATTTGTAAGCACTTAAAACTGCCATAACAGATTTTTTTGGCCACTTGGGGGCAGCAGAAACAACACAAGACTGACATGTCATCATCTTTACGTTAGTATGATATTTAGCAATACATTGTTTACTTACATATTCAGCCATTACTATTATTCATTTAAAGTCGTGTTTCTGGCAACTTGGGAAATAAAAGACCAATATTCATTCTCCTCTTTCTCTGTTTTGGTCTTTATCAACTCCTTTCTGGTAATCTTTTGCTGTCAAACGCTCCACTGTATTCACCAGCTCGTCACTAGTCTGTCATATGGTACTGAGCAGGTAGTGTACAGCACATTTTTAGAGCTTTTCTGAGGGTGACCCAAAACAGGAAAGTTCCACACTGTGCAGCTAAACGACTAAATTTGATATTTAGCATTGTAAAGCTGAAGGGAGCTGCTGATTCAGATGATAATTCTCTTTCCCACCGTCACATTAGTTTGTTATTATAAAATTATTGATTGTAGTTGCTTTAATCTTACATTAGAAGGTCTGATTGGCTGCAGTCACCAGGTTGCACACTGAAACTCTACACAGGTTGACGTGAAACCATTGATGAGTAAATCACTGATCACAGAGCCTGACAAACTGTTGCTTTGCTAATTAAATCAGCCAAAAACACAAACAAACAATAAAGGGAGCTGGTTTAACATAAACTAGGTGTCCTCCACTTTTTTCAAACCAGTGACCCTAGTCTGACCTGATCTGATTTAACTCCTTTAAACACATAGTTGAGACCTCACACAGTCAAAAACTGAACAGGATTAGCTTTAAGGTAGGATTCATTGTTGTTATAGTTGTTATAGTGGACATCATTAGATTTAGCTAGATAAAGTGGTTGTGTATATCAATATTTCCTGCTGCTGTATTCATCTGTCTTGTGTTCTGTCTCTCTACAGGAGCCTGCAGTGCTTGTTGGGCCTTATTTAGCCTTTTGCTGATTGCCATTGTTGCTGCTGCTGCTGTATGGTACCTTTATAAATCTGGGAAACTCACAAGGTACCAAGAACAGTAGAAGTATAGTAGCACTGCATGTTTCATATAGGTCTTTAGGTGTATATTGATATATTGATTGATGGCTCCTTTTTCTAGGATGCCAGGGGGCACACGTGAGGAGATGCAAAAGGTCCGAAAAACCTCCAGCGGATCTGAAGAACCTCAAAGAGTAGAAGAAGAAGTAGAAGAAGAAGCTGATGAAACAGCAGTTGCGGTACAAGAGACACAGGTAGAGGAAACACGTACAGTATTTCATTTGGTGAAATTTTATGTGTCTTCCTTTTTTTGCATTATTGCAGTTATTAGATGCATTTTACAGCAGTAGTTGTAATTATGTTGTAGTACAGCACATTAAATGATGAATTATCAGCATTTCTTTACATTATTACAGCACTGTTTATGAAAGACAATAACTGAAAAACAGTTCCCATAACTCTCTGCAAACGGATTTGATATTGAATGCTGTTTTAATCAATTGTTTTGAATTGTCTGTCTTAGAGATCTCGTTGACAACTGTGAAAGCAACAAGAATTTGACTGCAAGCAATTAACACACCTTATTCCTGGCTCAGCTGATTACTGAACAGATGAAACAGTCCAGGTGCTGCATATAACTGTATACTCTCATCTTTAAACTGTGTATTTACCACTAGATTTCATTGTGGAATTTCTTTCTTGCTGTCAGCCTTTTTCAAGTACTCATATCCAGCACAAGAAAAAGGGAAATAGAGACTGAATGCCAGTGAAACCCTGGTTTGCTTTGCATTTTCTCTTTGCATTTCTCCCAGTGCCTGCAGCCTTCATGTAACATGTGGCATGGATAATGGATGGATGGATGGATGGCTGATTTTGAAAGGGGAAGTCTGGTGAACTTACTTTCACTGTTACTGCCTCTGCTCGCTTTATAAACGACACACACCAATGGCGCTAGACTCATGTCCATATTTACACCAACAGCATTAACTGCTGATAATAGCAGATGATCATGCAGCACGTTTACATTCACTGAAGAAACCAGGTTAATTGTAGAAAACAGGTGACAGCAAAACATTAAATTGTTTTCATACAATGTGGAAATTACTAAATCAGAATATACATGCAGCAGGTGGAACGAAACTAAGTGCATTTACCCAAATATTGAACTTAAGTTCTTTTTTTTTTCTATTTTTTATATTATACTACTTTATACTTCTACTTCACTACATCCTATAGGGAAATATGGAACTTTTTACTCCACTACATTAATTTGAAACCTAGTTACTTGTCACTTTTCAGATTTTACATAAAGGTTATATGATAAGCTTATGGAATACAATGCATTGGTAAATAATAAAAACAAAAGGCAGTGTGGGTCCCTTGTCATGTTTCAACTCATGCTTGTGCATTAGTTGTTAGGAAAGAGATTTCTCAGATAGTTCCACTTAATTGAGAGTTTGAGGGGTAATTATCCAGAATTCATTCCCTTTTGTTCTACCCCACTGATGATCCCACAAATCCCCCTCCTCCCTTTTGGAGGAGTCTGACCCTTGATTACTACTGGACCAAACTAAAGTTGAAAATTAACCTTGATTAACCAAAGCAGTATTAACAATCTAATATTGTTAGATATTATAACACATCAGTCACAATGGTCATTTTTCTGTGAGATGGGTATTTTTACATTTGACATTACAAGTACAGGTAGCAGATAATACTTTTCTACTTCTACTACTAGTATTATTTCACTGTTGTGTTAAGGTCAGAGCACCACTGGTTACTAAAATGTACATTTATGACTGTAAAAGAAATCAGATTACAGAAAACTGACTATAACCTGGTTCTTTCAATGCATGTAAACATACTGATGGCCAAGACATTGTTCATGAGAAATTTAAACAGAAAACTTAGAAAATAGAATGAAAGCCTGGTAATATTGTGGTTGTGAAGGCTCAACACTCAGAGAAGCAGTTTAAGAAGTGTATTTGCCAATTCAGCAACACGCACCCACAGAAAATGCACTGTAAATAAAGAAAACACAAGCAAAAGCAGAAATTTCATACAAATATATCACCTGCATCACTTTTCTTTTTTTTGTAATTGCAGTGATTCCAGTTTTTCCAGTTTTGTAGTGTAATAATACTAATAATACAACAACAAACAACAACAACAACAATAATAATAATAATAATAATAATAATAATAATAATAATAGTACAGAAAAAATAAAAATGGTACACTTGTCTACACCATTACATCTGAAGACATTTGGGGTGGTGTGGTGATATGGGTTAGTGTAGCGTTGTGTTAGTGCTGCCTAAGCACACATTCATCTGTATAAATATTTTAGTCATTGATGTCACTCCAAAGGTGGGATTACACTGGCCATAAACAATCAGTGCTATGCGCTGCTAAATTTCTGAACCTGTGAAGCATGACTTTAAATATTCTGCTGCTACTAGGTTACCATGTAAAGGCTGAAATGGCAAAAATGCCATAAGACAGTATGTCTTCTTTGGAATTTCTTCAACTGTTTTAACAAGGTCGGGGAAAAAACATGTTATCTTTATCAGTGTATTACCTGTTGTATTTTTAGTTCCTAAGTTGTGACTGGCAGCACGGTGGTGCAGTGGTTAGCACTGTTGCCTCACAGCAAGAAGGTTATGGGTTCGCCCGGGCCTTTTCTGTGTGGATTTTGCATGTTCTCCCTGTGCCTGCGTAGGTTCTTTCTGGGTAGTCGGGCTTCCCCCCCACAGTCCAAAGACATGCAGCTTAGGTTAACTAAATCTAAATTGTCCATAAGTGTGAATGTGAGTGTGACTGGTTGTTTGTCTATATGTGTTGGCCCTGCGATGGACTGGCGATCCATACAGGGTGTGTACATGCGTACATGTTGTGACTGAAGTTCTGTGTCCCTGCAGAAAATTAGTGTTCTGTTGTTTAAACAGTACTGCATGTTCTTGTAAATCTGTCCTGACAACCTGTTCCTACAATTTTGCTGATCAGTCTGACAAAGAAACACATCTAGGTCCACACTGGGTATGTGAATGTTAGCTTGGTAGAGTGTGTGTTATGGCTTGTCCGTAGTCAAATCAAGTATGGCCAGATTAGCACCTCTGTGAGACAGCATTACTGCATGTTAATATCAGCATGCTAACATGTTCACAATCATAAGGTAAATTTTGTGAAGTTTAGGAGGTACTGTTCGCCATGTTGACCACCTTGCTTTAGCTTTAGCTTTAGATAATTAACAGTAGTCACAAAGCATTAAGTGTTTGACTAGCCAAAATTACAATCCCCTCTGCTTCTAGTGCAGCTAAAAATGAGTGGTTATTTAGGGTAAACAAGTTATATTACATTTGTAATCAGTCTAATTGTTGTTAATTGACTAGCACCTAAAATGTATAAACCTGCTAATAGCACTAGAGGAAACATTAGGGGCCCACTAAAGTTATTAAAATACTTCATCTGGGGACACCCAAGCTGGTGTAAATCTAAGAAGCAGAGGTGACATTTCACATCACTATTGGAACTAAAAATAAAAAGTGATTACCATTCGTCCTCTTTAAATCAGAGGACCACTAAAGACAATGGGATTCATCAGTGTGTGTTCATGGTAATCTAACCACCAAGTGTTGGACTGACCAAAATTTAGTTTTAGATTTAGTCTTAGTCTTGAGATTAGTCAAATGCATTTTAGTCATAGTCAGACTCATCCTTGGTAGCTTTAGTTATACAAGCTGTGTGTTTTTAGAGCTGTAAACCTGAAATCTTCATGTTCATGTGTTCTCTAATCAGTGTGGTGTGTGGGTTATAGATCACTGACTCTTCTTTAATAATCTTCTTACACAGCCTTAAATCATTAATGGATAGGGTGTCAGTCATTCATTTTCATTTAGGTTTTAGAATAGAACAACCCTAATTAATGCTATATTTCTCACACTGTTGATTTTTTTTTATGACTTTTGTGTGCCTTCTCATTTTTAGCTTTTTCATTGCTTGTTTTAAATTATCTTCTGTTGACTAGACTAATGTAGCCTTTACCTTACAATTTATTGTGATTAAAAGAAAAATATTAAAAATGCCTCAGGCTCACTGAACTCAAGTATTTCTGTATTTAGGCCTGCAGTGTGTACTTTACACACACACCCATGCTTGACAGCTGCAGTATTTCAGCCCTGCAGTATGTATTTAACCAACTGAACAAAAATACACACCACACTATGGAAAAAAAAATTCAGCACAGACCAGAGTGCTCTGGATTAGCCACTATCATGTGGGTGAAAACAGCAGCCATCACAAGGCCAGTCTACTATCTTGTTGCATAAGAAAGAATGACTACACTCGGGTGTAACTCTGCAAAAGTTAAATCAGCCAAAAACTGATTTGGGAGTAGAAAAGTACCCGTCACACTGTTCAACTCGCACCATTTTGAATGTTAGGTTCACATTTTTCTTAATGAGAGTTCCTGTCCAAACAGGCTGAGTTGGCTCAGATTTCTTAGGTATCTCACCTGCTGCATTGGACACATTTTGAGGTATGCACATAGCAGCCTGTTTGACTTGGAAGATCAACAGTAAAGCAATAACTATATACAGCATATGAGTACTGTATCAAGACAGACCTGAAAATCCAAATCTATCCTTAAAAAGGACATGCCTCTGAATATGCACATGAAGTTCAGTTTAGGCCACTAGTAGAGCTGTGGTTTTCTTGTTCCACAGTGCCATTAGTGTCAAACAGTATTTCGAGGAATTGGCATTTATTAGTGGAGGAGGCTGAACAAAGCATCATGGAGTGTGTAAGAGTAAGTGTTTTAGAACATGATCCATACAAAAGACTAAAAGTCAACATATCTCAGCCTCTGCTGAGATATGATTTCAACAGTTTTTTTAATTAAAAAAAAATAAATAATTGTGTCGTCTGTGTAATACTAAATTACTAAATACCCCATGAAATTTAACCACCATTGCTATTATTTATTAATTCATTAAGAATCTGAGCTCAACTGAATATACTGAACCTCAGCCAGTCCTCACTTATCTCTTTTCTTTGAAGCGTCCTTACCATTCATTTTTTAAAAACAGTTTTCTGTGTTTTGTATTCACTATGGTTACTTACAGCAACAGGATACTCTCTACTGTTTGATATTTTATAACTGAATTTCATTCAAATTATACTTACTTATAAGAAATAACAAAGAAATGACATTTTACATTCGCCTGCAGTAACCTCAAGTAAAAAATAACATGTCAGATAAGTTCAGTTGCTACTAACATCACAGCCACCTGCATTGCTGCAGTTTATTCAGATGAGACCCATGAAATGCCAAATACTGTGGTTTTCCTGAGTGGTTTATGGTTACCTTCACCTAACAACTGATACAGGTGCTCTGTTTTCCATCAACCCTTGCAGCTTCCATATAAAAGCTTATGCCAGTAGAATGAAAAATGGAAAAAGCTGCTTCCACTGTTTGGTTTTCCCTCTGTAACTCTTCTGTTACAAAACTGTTCTGTGTCAACACATTCCACATTCCAAAGAGTTTTATTTAAAAAAATCCACAGGGAACTATCACCTGATTCTACAGGTCATCTCAGCTCAGTAAAAAATGTTTGAATAGGACACTGCTAACACATTTACCATAACAACTTTATTAGGTGATGCAGCTTTTAAGCAATGATTATGCTCTTCATTACATATAGTATATGTCTTAAGAAAGCAGAGATTAAAAGTTTTCATAATATAAGTAAGGTTTTCTTTGGTTGTAGTTGCAGTGCTCATTTGCCATGTACCTCCAGCCCCCCCCGTCCTTTTTGCAGTCTCCTTCCCTTTCTGGATTTCTGGATTGCACGTAATATCAAAAAGCTCTGGGCTTGTAGTGATGAGGCTGACAATGTCTGTGCTGTCGACTACGATTAGTTTCCAGGCAATTCTCATAAATATCCTCTGTTTCCTCCTGACATTGAAAAAACAGGAAAAGAGCAAAAATGGATCACTTGACATCACAGCTCACACTTTGTACAGTCGGCTCAGATTGAGCTCAGTCTCAGTCGCAGAGCATATCCAGATAGAAATAGATTTTACTTGAGTTTGTTGGTATGTTCCAAGTTGAGAAATCTAAGAGATGATCATTTTTGTACTTACCATTTCTGCAGTGGGAGCCTGACTGCTGTTTCTGTAAAGGAGAGTGACAGCGTAATGCCATTAGCCAAACATCTGAATGAGCATGTGGTCACACAATGACAGGAAGCACAGCAGCTTACCTCGCACGCCGATTGTAAACTCTTCGCAGAATGGTCAAAGCAAATATAAAGATCAGGCAACATGTGCAAGGAACAATAACTGACACAATAATCATCAGCTTATCCAGTTTTCAGTCTCTTTGTGCTCTGGGAGGGGAAAAAAGAGATGTTTGTAACCTGTGCCACACTTGTAACACGAGTTTAAGTTTTGTGCACAAAAGATGACTTTCATAAAGGAAGTACTCTCATGTCCTGTGGACTCTCAAAATACCCTGAGCACTAACACTGTACTCCATTATAGTATTATGTTTAGTTATATGTAATATTTTAACTTAATTTTAAACCAACATTATGTTTAAGCAGGCTCCTCTGGGGTTTTAGTGACTAGAGATCTAAAATGTGTATTGTATAAACTGCCCTCAAAGACTCTGTTTGCTGTTGCCACACACGTTGTTTATGTTAAGTCTAATCTTAATCTTCTAATATGGTAAGCACACCTGTAATTACAATCAGCTCCCAGGTCTGTTTCCATGTTCCAGTTTCCGTAGCTGTGTCGCAGGTGTAGTTTCCTATATGAGACTCCTGGAGACTCTCTATGATCAGTGCGTACAGTTGGCTCTCTGACTTAGACATGTTTATGTTAAGGCTGTTAGCTTTTTCATTGACGTATGTTTCAGTTGGTGGTTTAAAGCTGATCAGAGTAACTCCATTTAGTCTCCATGTCAGCTGTTGGAGTGTGTTGATTGAATTGTTGTTACAGTGCATGCTCACACTGCTGCCAGCCACCTCTGAGATGATGTCCCCTTCTAAGAGGAAAAGTTCAAATGGTAGATTTAATTTTGCACAACAACCATGTTGTCACAATTTTCTTGCAGTACAGTTAAAGGAGCAGTTTGACATTTTGGGAACTATATCAGTTTGCTTTCTTGCTGAGAGTTAGACCAGAAGATCAATACTGCTGTTACGTGCTTGGTAAGTATGAAGCCACCGATGGCAGCTAGTTAGCTTAACTCAGCAAGAAGACTGGAAACGGAGAAACGGTGAGCCGTGCTCTTCATAAGCTCACCAGTGAACCTTTATATCTCATTTGTTGGATACAGAACAACAACTGAGGTTTAAAAACAACTATTTTGTTCATAGAGAAAAGTAAATAACCATATTTCCCAAAATGTCATTGTCAGAGTATTGGTATTGTAAATTCATTTTACCTGCCGGTGAGAAAATCCAGAACACACAACATATCAGAGATGTTGCCTTGTTGGTGCTCAAATATCTAGAGAGATATTCCATTGCACCTTGAAACAAAGACAAACAAAGTTTTACTGTAAACATTATGCCTATATGGGTTTATAACATAATTAATCAGAAAATAGAGTTTGATAGTTGTGAGTGATCCTATCCCCAAATGTTTTATTTTTACTAAACTTATTTAAGCACAAGATCCCTACTGAGATTAAAGTAAAGAGTGCCCTGGCCAACAAGGCATTAACAAAAAGAAAGAAAAACACAAGATATGTAAAAAGATCGACAAAACATATGACTGTTGACTCATGAATAAAAATGCCACTAAGAATCTTCCAGATCATGTCATGTGAAAAATATAGGAACTATACCTACTTACCGGTGGTGAGTATCTGTGCTGTTTGTCTCGTTTTTCTCGTTCTAGAGTTCCTTAACTGTAAACCACAGCTTTAATTTAATGTTACTAGGCTAACAACTGACAAAATATAGATATATTTAAGAGTAATAGTAGTATCTTACATCTCTGTTTATGACAGTGTATTCAAGTTCAAACTGGTCAGGCCCCCCACACCCACAGCAGAAACTGTTTCCACACAGGAAGTGAATATTTAGATGTACTTTGGTGTCCTGTGGCTGCACAAGAGAGGTTACCATCTCTTAAAAGTTGCAGAATCGGTTGTGAGCCTTTACTGAAGATCTTTGCTGAATACATTTGTTTGGCAGAGATTTTTGTCTGAACACTGTTCATATGACCTCAAGAGCGCGAGAGGCCTCAGATCACATTAACTGTTGTCATTTTCTTTTTCATGTTTGAAAATGTACAAAAATATCCTATGATGGAAAATAGAATGGACCTTGTATCTCTTTGCAATGACTCTGTGTTCCTCGAAAATGAAAATGCTTGGTTTGATTTGCATTTGAATTTGAGATATGTCACATCCGCCCTTATGGAATGAAAATGAAATATGAGTGCATCTTTGCATGTAGACAAAGGCAGCATTATCAGGTAGACTGTACAGTGGTTCCATTGTCTGTCTGTCTTGGGTGCATAGTTGTAGCTGACAGCCCAGTACTGCTATGGCAACACATAATCCCCCACCCCCACCCATTAGGTGTTTTAGCACAAATCCTAATGCATCATAGTTCCAAAACCCCATCATCCTCAGACAGGTTGGTCTGCTTCATCTGGGGCTTTTCCCCAACCATGATGTTATGGTCTAAATTTGGCTTTTTAGACCAATGACTCTTACCTTTGAGGGTTTAGGCATTCTTTTCTTGCTAAAAGAAAAAAGAAAAAAATGTTATTATGAATGCTGAATCTCAGAATTACAATATAATATAATATAATATAATATATATAATACCACATGATCCAGCTTCTTCAAATCGATACAAACTTTGTCCCTGTGTTCTGCACTGTTTAATCTTAAACATGTCTCTAAACAAAGACAGAAAAGCCATGTGGTGCAGGAATAAAAAATACCTTTTACAATACTGCCCCTTAGTGGAGATTTAATACTTGAATGTTTTCTACACATCCTGTTGTTACCAAACATATTTCATGAAACTGAGTACACACCCGCGTGTTGATGTTGCCTCCCTCAGTCCAAATCACATATTGGGTAATATGCACATTTATTGCCCACAGATATGACTGAGGTTTCCTGTTTCCTGTGTCTTAGACCTTTGACAGACATTTCTGGAGATATAAAATCTAACTGATCAAGAATCAGTAGTGATGAGTAATTAGGCGCATTACTCCACTAAATTAACTGAAGTCAATAGTTACTTTGCAGATCCAGAATAATAATGGAAAATATAATAATCAAATAAATTATGATGTATTATAACAGTTTAAATAAGACTCACAAACTACCCAGCATATATAAAGAAGTTAAAATTAGTCCAACCTTTACCAGCTTTTTAAATTTTTTTACCCTGAGTTGAGTTCAGTGCCATAGCTTGTTTGTGAATGGGTGTGTGTCTGTTTGTACATTTGTGGTGTTTAGTTGTGTGTGTATTTCTGGGTGCGTGTCTTGCAGAGAACACTGACACAAGACTTCTAGACCACGTGTGACTTTTTATTGCGTTGGTTCACATTCCAAAAGAAGATACTGCCACACATCTATCAGCAAAGAAGACTACAAGTTAGTAAAACGATTTTTTTTCTTTCCAAAGATTAATCTTGTCTTCTTACAAACATACAGGCGATGCAACATTCTTAAAATACAAAAAGTCATACGTTACCAGTCATATCGATGTACACAAGGACCAGTATCATGCTTTGATTGAGACACTGTTAAATGTTAAAGTATTCAAAACTTTGGTGATTCATTGAAGGCGCTCTTTAATTCAGATTCCACAGCATTAGATTATGGGAGGCAAAGGGATGGCTGGGGGTCACAAATGGGTCAAAGCTGCCTTCTCTTTCAGAGTTTCTCTATAGCCGTTTGATCATACCCCAAGACCAACACTGTGTGTGTGTGTGTGTGTGTGTGTGTGTGTGTGTGTGTGTGTTTATGAGGATAAGCTTGCACCGTATGTGTGTGTTCATGCCTGCAAAAATGCAACTTTATGCACTAATGTCTTCTTAACATCATTAAATTTTCATGTTAATACATGTTAAGCTGCAAATAGAGACGTGTCTATGTGCGTGGGTGGGTGGAAGGGTGTGTGTGTGTGTGCGTGCTAAGGGGCTGCGTACAGAAATGAAACTCGGATTTAAAAAAAAAAAAAAAGCAATAAAACATCAAGTTCACATAGGTCCCAGAGCGATATAAGCACTTGCTACAATCTTACAACATTTGAGAACATAGATTTACGGATAAGGCACAGGAAAATCAACAGTGACAGCTGTTTGAATAAACAAAGCCAGAGAATATGAGAGGCAGATTCGTGATAAACCTAAGGCATACTTTAAGGCTTAATGCTTTGTATTAAAATACTTGCTAATGATTTGCAAAGAAATTCATCTTCTTTACTCAGATAGATGCACAATACCACAGCATGGCATTTTCTGTCTTTATTGGGTTTGTGAGATTAAACCAGTCTTGTAATCACAATTAGACTTGGGTGATTCCTCTAGACAGTGAAATAACTAAAAACAGCTGTTCTGCACATTATGTACATTATTAGACATGAGATAGGGCATTATGTACAGGGGGAGTTGCCCCTAGTTGTTTGTTTCTCTCTGAATTTGAAAGCATGTCACAACTATTGTGTTTTTCTGCGGGGTGGACCTAATATGGTCGCATAAAATCAAGTAGAACGATTTTTTCACAGCCAGGTCAAGGATGCTTGTTTTCATTGATGAGTGCAGTTTCTTTTATTGTCTCGCCTCCAACAATACTTTGTGCTGATGGTGCATGATCTTTATCGCCCGGACGCCTGTTTGTACAGCACGAAAAGAGAGGATTTGGCCTGAGGTCGCTACTATAGTTCATTCTCTGATAGGGCAAAATGAGCCCTGTTCTCGCTCCATGGACAACTGATATCACAGTACAGAGTTCTACTTAAAAGCTACAAAACATAAGCAAATCTAAAATGCAGAGATTCACATTGAAAAAGACATTCAACATGTGGTCTTTTTTGTTTGTTTGTGTTGTTTTGTTTTTGTTTTTCCTTCACTAACTCAGCTCTGGCTGTGCTACCTGGTATATAAACATGAAAAGGAGAGAAATGCTCTGAAATTCATGCACATCTCTCTTCACTTGAAAGAATCCTGTGTAAATGGATGCATAGATGAGGTGTTATGAGGGTTAAAGGCCTTACACAGAGTAAACCTCTGAATGTGCAAAAAAAAAAAGAAAGAAAGAAAGAAAGAAAGAAAGAAAGGTATGCTCTTCTTAACCTGAAAATGGACTTTTCTTCTTCTTCTCATAGAGCTGTACCAGCACTTCATTGTGTGATTTGTCTATGCGAGAGCCCTCTCACCTGCAACTTTTGTGGCCATATGCTGCTTTTGCAGTATGCC